>NC_087201.1:147307745-147342745 GCF_015104395.2 Macrobrachium nipponense
TTTACAGGGAATACTGTTGTAGGAGTTGTTGACTCATTACCTATACCTAACATTGATTTTCTATTAGGAAATGATATCGCTGGTGCCAGAGTGATTCCAGATCCTGTTGTTGTGGATACTCCTCTGATTGAAAATCCAGTGAAGGACCTAGAAGAGAATGCTATGTTTCAGTCATGTGTCGTTGAACACAGCCTGAGGACTTTCGATACTGCAAAGAATTTGATTTGTACGGATGCTGTTCATGCTGATGTTGCAGCAGGTGATGTAGTAGAGAAGCTAGAGCAGAGAAACTCTCCTCTGATAGAAGACAAGGTAGATAAAGTCAACAATGAAAATGACTGTAAGCCAGACAACGCTATTGTGGAGGTTTGTGAATCTTCTTTACTAGAGTGTAATATTTTGGATTCAGAGTTTCATAATCTGTTTGAAATGATCATTCTTTACAACAAATGTTTAATGAAGCTGTTTCAGAAAGTGAAATCGCTACGGAAGCGACTTGCTATTATTTAAAGACAGGAATACTGATGAGAAAGTACAGAGCACTTTCTACTCCTGCTAATGCTTCATGGGGCGTGAAGTACCAATTAGTTGTACCTTTAGGATTGAGAGAAGAAATAATCCGGATTGCCCATGTGAATACATCTGCCCATCTTGGAGTGAAGAAGACCACACTCAATATTCTGCAATATTGTTATTGGCCTGGAATAAGAGAAGATGTAAAGAAATTTTGTAAAGTATGTGATACTTGTCAAAAGGTAGGTAAACCTAATCAGCCTATAAAGCCAGTACCTTTATCTCCACAGATTGTATGTAGTGTTCCATTCAAGAGAGTTATTTTGGATTGTGTTGGTCTATTGCCTAAGTCTAAGAAACAAAACCAGTATTTGATGACGGTTATGTGCAGTAGCATAAGGTATCCAGATGCTGTACCTCTGCGTAATATTTCTGCTAAAACATTAATTCCTCATCTAGTTAAGATTTTCACCCAATATGGAATACCTAGGATTGTACAGACCAATCGTGGAACTAATTTTACGTCTACATTATTTCAGGAAGTAATGAAAGTAATGGGTATTAAACATTCTATGTCCACAGTATATCATTCTCAAAGTCAAGGTTGTCTTGAAAGATTTCACCAGACGCTAAAAGAAGGATTGACTAAGTTTTGTGAAGAAACTGGCAAAGACTGGGAGGAAGGATTGCCGTTTGTTTTATATGCTGTGAGGAATGCTCATCAGGAAAGTCTTGGATCTTCTCCTGCCGAATTACTTTATGGAAGACAAATTAGAGGACCACTTAAAGTATTATACGACACTTGGTTAGACTATAGTGAAGGTGTCAGTTTGGGAGAATATGCAACTAAGTTAAGAGAAAAACTTGAGTATTCACGTAAGTTCGCCCATCAACATTTGTTTAAAGCTCAGCATTCTATGAAGTAAAACTTTGATAGTAAAGCAGAGAAGAGAGAATTTAAAGTAGGAGATAGAGTTTTGATGTAAACTCCTATGAAGAAAACATTTGAAAGCAGATATGAAGACCATTTACGTATGAGGTAAGAATCAGAATGTATATGAAATATCTACTCCAGGTAAAAGGAGAGATCGGAAGATAGTACATATAAACCGATTAAAACTTTATTCTAATAAGGAGAAAACTGAAGAAAGTATTGCCGTTGCTAGCTTGGTTCTTGTTGACAAGTCTTCTGATCAAATATCTGATAACCATCTTATAAAAACAGATGTTCGATTATCCAATTCTGACACTATTACCCACCTGAAATCTAAATTACATCATCTAACCTCTCTTCAATTGCAGGATATAGAATGGTTGTTGGAATCTTTCCCAGCGATTTGTGGAGACATACCAACACAAACGAGTCTTGTGGAAGTTTGGAAGTTAAGATACAGCTTAAGATCGACTCTGTTCCAGTTAAGAGCGCTCCGTACCGAGTATCTCCATATAAGAAGACCATCATGAAAAAAGAGGTAGATTTCTTGCTAGAACATGGTTTGGCCGAAGCCAGCCATAGTCCATGGTCATCTCCATGTGTACTAGTAGGAAAATCAGACGGTACATATCGGTTATGAACAGATTATCGTCAGGTAAACCAACTTACTGTTTCTGATTGCTATCCGTTACCCAGAATTGACAATCTTATTGACATGGTAAGCTCATCGAAATTTATATATCGAATAGATCTTCTTAAAGGTTACTATAAACTACCATTGTCAGAATCCTCAAAACCCATAACTGTGTTTGTAACCCCTAGTGGACTTTTTCAATACAAAGTGTTACCTTTTGGATTAAAGAATGCTAAAGCTATATTTCAAAGGCTCATGAATGATGTTATGAAGGATTTATCAAATGTTGCAGTATACTTGGATGACATTATTGTTTTTACAGATACTTGGGATAGCCACTTAGAGACGTTAAGGAAGGTATTCGCTCGGTTGAAAGCCGCAAACCTTACCCGTAATTTGGCGAAGAGTGACTTTGGTTATGCCCGAATTCAGTATCTCGGATACATTGTTGGGAGTGGAGAAATCGCACCCGTTAATGCCAAGGTGAACGCCATCTTAACTGTGAAGGAACCTACCTGTCGGAAGGAAGTTCAACGCTTCCTAGGGATGGTGGGGTACTACAGAAGATTCTGCAAGAATTTCTCGGAACTTGTTTTTCCATTGACTGATCTGACAAGCAGCAAGACAAAGTTCCAGTGGACTTCAGAGTGTCAGAAGGCATTTGACAAGGCTAAGACTTTGTTAGTCTGAAGCCAAATTCTCAAATCTCCTGATTTTGGAAGTCCGTTTATCCTTGAAGTGGATGCCAGTGAGATTGGAGCAGGAGCAGTTCTTCTGCAGAGAAGCAAAGATTCCGTATTACATCCAGTGATGTACAGCTCGCAAAAGTTTAAACCCCATCAGAGTAACTACTCGACGATAGAAAAGGAAGCTCTTAGTTTACTTTTGGCTTTGGAGAAGTTTGATACTTATCTTCATTCGTCCCCATACACTATTGAAGTGTATACTGATCATCAACTGCTTATGTTCTTGCAGAGAATGAAGACTAAGAATAAGAGACTGACGAGATGGTGGTTATCTTTACAAGATTATGATCTACATGTGAGTCACATCAAGGAAAGGATAATTTGCGTGCAGAGTTTTTTATCCAGGCATCCCGTAATGTAAAATGGTAAATATTTGTCCTTGTTATATTATGAAATGTAATTTTTGTTTATCCTCATTGGTTATAATGATGATTTTAAGGAGGGAGGTATGTTGCAACTTTATTTATTTGTATTTGTTTTCGCTTGAGATGCGCTGATCAACCAATAGATGGCGGCGTAGGTTGGATCAGGAAGTGTGATGTTTTTCTATTTATCCTCCTTGGTTTTCTATTAAGTGTAAAGTTCTGTTGTTTTGATCCTTTTCAAAAGTTTACTTGGCTACTTAGTTTCGTACGTATCAGTGTCTCCTGGAATTGTAGTGACAATAAGTGGAATATACTAACTAATATTACGAAAGAGTGCAAAGTCATATATTAATATGGGTAAAATATTGATTCTCCTGTATTATTCTTCTATGTATGTGACTTAGCCATCTGAAGTGTTCTCTGTATTAAGTGAGTACGAGGTATTCGAGTATTTTTTTCGTTAAAATGAGTTTATTGTCATATTATGTATTTCTTTGTGTAAAGAGTGTTAATACTCGGTTTATTACATCCCGTGATTTCTCTACTGTAAATGTTTTTATTGGGTTTTCGGTAATACTAAATTAAGATTATAAATAATAATTATATAACTTTTAACGGTGTTTGAATAATTGCTTGGGGTAAGCAAAATATTTACGTTTCTCTATCTAATAACTTAAGAGTATTAGAAGTACATCGTAACAATATATATATATATATATATATATATATATATATATATATATATATATATATATATATATATATATATATATATATATATATATATATATATATATATGTGTGTGTGTGTGTGTGTGTGTGTGTGTGTGTGTGTGTGTGTGTGCGTGCGTGTGTCTGTTAACATATAACGGAGCGCTCAGCTGTTTGGAGGCAAATCGTTGCGGTAAATATAAAGTTTAAATCATAAATAACGTTGGAAAAAATGATCACCATACTGCAGCTATCCTACGCGATATATGAGAAAATGAAGTAATAAATTACATAACTTGTGTAAGTAACATTTGCAGAATCAGTATCCACAGCGAAGCTCAAGTTCAAAGACTGAATATTTGTTATGTAGCGGAACTGAGCCAGCGATGGCTACGAAAGGCGCAGAAGAGAATAGTCAATTTATTCCTATTTTGCTTTCTTGTCTTTTCCTTCTAAGACCTTGTTTATTATTCAGTTTTCATAAGCTCAAAGGTAGTTCACAGCTGTGCACTCACATTAACCAGAGGTTCGACGTCTTTTTTTTTCGTATTTGAAGATGCATAATTTCATTTTTTTTTCTTATTTCAAGGTGCATTATTTCATTTTTTACCTTACTTCAAGGTGCATTATAATTAATTTATGTTTTAAATCTTATTTCAAGGTGCATTATAATTAATTTATTTTTTTAATCTTATTTCAAGGTGCATTATAGTTTAATTTTTATCTTATTTCAAGGCGCATTATAATTTCAATGTTTATATTATTTAAAGGTGCATTATAATTTATTTTTTGTATCTTATATCAAGGTGCATCGTAATTGCCTTTTCTATCTTATTTCAAGGTGCGTTGTAATTTCTTCTCTCTTTTTTTGTATCTTATTTCAAGGTGCATTATTATATTGATTTCATCACTCTCGTTTCTTCAGTGCTCATCCAAGTGACAGATGTATATTTATTTCATAGATTTACAATTTCCTTCAATAAATGAAGTGTTCTCTCGAATTTTCTTAATTGCATATGAATGCTTATATAGCGATTCTTTCAGAAATAATAACTACGTTGGTAATTAATTTCTGTTGCGTGGTAAACCTTTGTATTGTTTTTCAATTTTTCTTGTGTGTGTGTGTGTGTGTGAGTGTTTTATAATAACTATGTTGGGAATTCATTTCTGTTGCGTATTATATTTTTTTCCCTTTTTTTTCTTTTTGTTACAATCATTCAGTTCAATCCGGCAATTTAGTTTTCGCCAACTCTTCATTAACATAGCTACTGTTCTTTAACATTCAGCTTACTCATATTATTTGCAGACTTAACTCACTTCATCCAATATATCTGTACATTTTTTTTTCTGAACGTCATATGCGAACAGAGCTATAATATGATTTTTAGCCCTAAAACAAACATTGTATTAGGATCCGATCGACATCAGGGCAATGTTCATGATAGGACCTGAAATTACGAATCTTGAACAAAACACTAAAGAATATTTGCCCTCCGAAAGCTTCGTAGAGGTCCGACTAGTCAAGGAAATAGGCTACGTAGAATTGACCGAATTCCCAACTCTCTAACAAACTCCGCTCAATCCCTGGTTGGTGGAAGACGAGTTCTGGTATCAGTACTGGCTCCGTCTGTCGCTTTATGCTGTTGGACCAATTTGACTAAATAGAAGGGGAAATAGCTTCATTATTATCATTTAAAGCAGTTGGAAAATTGCAAAACAATTTCTATTTTTGTTAGTTCCATTTTCATCTCAAGCGGAAAACTTTAGGCTATTTTGTGACAAGACGAAGAAAATTGCTTTTTATTTACTGTATTCAAGGATTTACAGAGATAACGAATGGTAAGAAATGAGGAAAAATGAGAAAAATGGGTAAAAATATAATAGTATCTTGAAATAGTCAAACATAATTGTGATCAAACTACTCCAACACAGAAGATATAAACATGACTCATGAGTGCAGGAAGATTTGTCTTATAGGAATAAATTAATTAAATAATTTCGTGACAATTCAATCGATAGATAATCGTCGTTTCATTGGCATTAGCGTTATGATCTTTATGATATACTCTTTATATATATATATATATATATATATATATATATATATATATATATATATATATATATATATATATATATATATATATATATATAATATATATATATATTGTTGTCCAGTATATTTTCCTCCATTGGCTTGCGTCTGCCGAACAAATATTACCTTCCAAAATCGACTTTAAATTCAATCCATTTCTTTTTCAATCGAACAAGGACGATTGTGAATCGAGGTGAGACAGGCCCTTGAATACAAGTTTACACTCCCTGTGATTATCAACAAAGATACTTTAAGAGAGCTAAACCCGCGTCTGTCCTCTGTCCCCTGTGGTTCAACTCGCTTGCTTGTCACACTGGAGAGAAACTTTACGTGGAAAGGACAGAGGTCATATAAACTTTAAGACAGTTTTACAGGAAAAGCCTTCTGAAATACGACAGAGAGGAAATTGGTGGGGGGTGCAGGTCAACAGTAAACAAAATAAATATATATATATATATATATAGATATATATATATATATATATATATATATATATATATATATATATATATATATATATATATATATATATAAAGTCTATCACATTACCGTGATTTCATATACATATATCGAACTACAAATATCCTTTAATATCTAATTCGCTCTACTCGGAATTAATATATTTCATATATTTTTAACCGAGGGGGAATTTATTATGCGATAATAGAATTGGCGATCGACAGACGCGAACCACCGACCTCTACAATTCCAGGACTGGCAGTGAAGCCCCAAAACCACCACGCCACCGCAAGAGATATAAGTATATGCCGCCTCCCACCTCGAATACCTTCTCGCGCACAGGTATTTTTGTTTTGGAGACTGCATACACCCATCTCGTTCTCAGTTTGCGTGGTAGTGCTTTGCCCGCACGTATTAATTCCGAGGTAGAGCGAATTAGATATTAAAGGACATTTGTAGTTCGATATATATATATATATATATATATATATATATATATATATATATATATATATATACTATATATATATTATTTATATATAGGACCATATATATATATATATATATATATATATATATATATATATATATATATATAATATATATATTTACATATATCTATATATATATATATATATAATATATAGTATATATATATATATATATATATATATTATATATATATAGTATATATAATGAAAAGAGCCCCATATAACGCCAAAATATAGAAAGTTAAGTACTATATTTCAGAGACTGCGGTCTCTCTTTTCTAAATATTGGGGTCTTTATGAAGGGCTCCTTTTATTAAATGGAATTCTGTTGTAACAATATTTTTTACCAGTCATACACACACACACATACACATATTTTATTCGAGCTACAGATGTCCTTTAATATCTAATTCGCTCTACCTCGGAATTGATTATATTATATTTACCTATATGAAAATATATCAATTCCGAGGTAAAGCGAATTAGATATTAAAGGGCATTTGTAGCTCAAATAATTTATATGAATCACGGTGATGTGATAATTATTCACACACACACCCACACACACACACACACACACACATATATATATATATATATATATATATATATATATATATATATATATATATATATATATATATATATATATATATATATATATATATATATATATATATGTATGTATATATATATATATATATATATATATATATATATATATATATATATATATATATATATATATATAACCTGTAAGGTATCATTAACAAAGAGTAAGTCCTATAACATTTATCATTTTTTATGCAGGCTTTACCTTGCTTAATCGGGGTCGTCTGTTATTTAATTAATTTCCTTGCGTTTTAAGTGACCGACAGGAGAAATTATCTATTGCAGATCACTAATGAGCCAGAAACTAAAACTACTGATGCTTCACGTGAACGTCATCAGACTCCCACCCCCGAATGCCATTCAACGACTGAAACAAAGAAAAAGTTTGGAGATTAAAAGAATTATAAAGAAAGGCTCTAACGCTTGTGAAGTTTCCGCTGATGTCTTTCCTAATTACCTCCATTTGTTTAAAGTGATCTGGGTACGAGTCTTTGTATATATTTGGCGTCGTTTTGTGTAGTGTGATGTGTTAAATGCGGTAATAGAGGAAAGGTCAAGTCGTTCCTTTTTAAGTCCTTTTTCACGCTTTTCTTATCGTTATGCTTTGCTTTTGAGATATATCCGACATTTTTTTGCATATGTTAAACGGTATCACCCAGGTTGGAGAATATAGTATGTGGTATATAGTGTGTATATATATATATATATATATATATATATATATATATATATATATATATATATTATATATATATATATATATATATATATAATAAATATAATAATAATAATAATAATAATAATAATAATAATAATAATAATAATAATAACGAAATCTAAAAAGATAGCAGTAAAGTCATCAAACCAATAGAAATGGATGATACTCTCATTAAACAAGACCAGCTAATAATAATAATAATAATAAATAATAATAATAATAATAATAATAATAAGATGATGATGATGATAATGATGATAAAATTAAATCTAATAAAATAGGTCAATAAAGGCATCAAACTAAATGATATCCGAAAACGAAAATTTCTGTTTAACAATGTTGCGTGATCTACAAAGTCATGAATCTCTGCAATGCTAATGAGACAAAATTAAAGGAGAGTCTTTATTGCCGATTAAAATAAATATGCATTAGCATTAAATGATTAACTTCATAATAACAGATAAATAAATAAATAAATAAATAAATGAAACTTACAAAACACGCTTTATAAGCAGTCATACATTTCACTATTGTCTAATAGGTTCCCCGTTGGCCGAGTGGTCTTCGCGCTCGGCTACCAATCCGGTGGTCCGAAGTTCGATTCTCGGCTCGGCCAACGCGGAACCAGAGGAATTTATTTCTGGTGATAGAAATTCATTTCTCGATGTAATGTGGTTAGGATCCCACAATAAGCTGTAGGTCCCGTTGCTAAGTAATCAATTGCTTCCTAGCCACGTAAAAATATCTAATCCTTCGGGCCAGCCCTAGGAGAGTTGTTAATCAGCTCAGAGGTCTGGTAAAACTAAGATATTCTCTTTTAACTATCATCAAGTGTACGATATCAATAATAAATCAACAGTGAAAAAATGCCAAAACAGTATTGTTGTATATTTCAACAATAGGAGAATATTTCCGAAAGTACATAATAAATAAGTACTTAATAGTCTGAATGCAATCGTTCAAATTAAAATAACACTGACTATAATTAAAGTACAACTGACTCCGCCTTTAAAAGAGAAGATTACTGGAACGCTTTCACGAGATATTATTATTATTATTATTATTATTGTTATTATTATTTTATTAAAAATAATGGAGAATTCACAGAATTGATTGTACAATATTCCTTCAATTCTCCTAATGATTTGCCTTTCTGGCACGCTGGTATTATAAAGCAGTTGTCCAATGTTCATTATTATTATTATTATTATTATTATTATTATTATTATTTATTAGTTATTATTATTAATATTAGGAGAAAAACAAATCCACAGTTATGTATGCTTGTATATAGATATATTGTTTAAAGACAATTCCGTTTAGAAAGCTTTGGGGAAACTGATTTCTGGACAGATTTATCTTTGAATGTACTGTGGATTTGTTCCTCATCTCAAGACGCACGCTTCTATTATTATATTATTATTATTATTATTATTATTATTATTATTATTCTTATTATTATTATTATTTTATATTTTATTATTATTCTTATTTTTTTTGGAGAAGGGAGGGGATTTTTTTTGCTCTATCACAGTCCTCCAATTCGACTGGGTGGTATTTATAGTGTGGGGTTCCGGGTTGCATCCTGCCTCCTTAGGGAGTCCATCACTTTTCTTACTATGTGTGCCGTTTCTAGGATCACACTCTTCTGCATCAGTCCTGGAGCTACTTCAGCCTCTAGTTTTTCTAGATTCCTTTTCAGGGATCTGGGATCGTGCCTAGTGCTCCTATGATTATGGGTACGATTTCCACTGGCATATCCATATCCTTCTTATTTCTATTTTCAGATCTTGAGTACTTATCCATTTTTTCCCTCTCTTTCTTTTCAACTCTGGTGTCCCATGGTATTGCGACATCATGAGTGATACTTTCTTCTTGACTTTGTCAATCAACGTCACGTCTGGTCCTTTTTTTTTTTTTTTTTTGTTGCACCGTATCACCCTATCCGTTCTGATACCATAGTCCCAGAGGATCTTTGCCTGATCGTTTTCTATCACTCCTTCCTGTTGGTGCTCGTACCACTTATTACTGCAAGGTAGCTGATGTTTCTTGCACAGGCTCCAGTGGAGGGCTTTTGCTACTGAATCATGCCTCTTTTTGTACTGGTTCTGTGCAAGTGCCGGGCATTCACTTGCTATGTGGTTTATGGTTTCATTTTTCGTATTGCACTTCCTACATATGGGAGAGATGTTTTATTTCCGTCTATCGTTCTTTGAACTACCTGGTTCTTAGGGCCTGATCTTGTGCCGCTGTTATCATTCCTTCAGTTTCCTTCTTTAGCTCTCCCCTCTGTAGCCATTACCAATTGTCATCGCAGGCTAGTTCTTTAGTCTGTCTCATGTATTGTCCGTGCATTGGTTTGTGTGCCAGACCCTCTGTTCTGTCTGTCTTTCTCCTGTCTCTGTATATTTCTGGGTCTTCGTCTACTTTTATCAGTCCTTCTTCCATGCACTCTTTAGCCACTCGTCTTCACTGGTTTTCAGATATTGCCCCAGTGCTCTGTTCTCGATGTTTGTTATGCAGTCCTCTATACTTAGTATTCCTCTCCCCTCCTTCCTTTCGTGTTATGTATAGTCTGTCCGTATTTGCTCTTGGGTGTATGCTTTGTGTATTGTCATATGTTTCCTGGTTTTCTGATCTATGCTGCGGAGTTCTGCCTTCGTCCATTCCACTATTCCTGCGTTGTATCTGATTATGGCACTGCCCATGTGTTTTATGGCTTTTTATCATATTCCGGCGTTGAGTTTTGACTTGAGTATCGCCTTGAGTCTCTGGCTATATTCTTTCCTGATCGTGTCCTTCATCTCTTTGGTGTTTTTATATCCCCTCCTTCCATTAGTCCAGGTATTTGTATCCTGTCTCATCTATGTGTTTGATGTTGCTCCCATCTGGTAGCTTTATCCCTTCAGTTCTCGTTACTTTGCCTTTTTGTATGTTGACTAAGGCGCAATTTTTTCTAATTCCAAAACGCCCCATCCTGATGTCCCCAGATACAATCCTTACAGTCTGGATTAGGGTATCTATTTCCTTGATGCTCTTACCATACAGCTTGATGTCGTCCATGAACATCAGATGGTTGATTCTGTTGCCTCTTTTCTTGAGTTGGTACCCGGCATCCATCTTCTGTAGTACTTTTGTCATGGGAATCATGGCTACTACGAAGAGTAGTGGGGACAGTGAGTCGCCCTGGAAGATCCCTCTCCTGATATTAAACCTCTGCTAGTCTTATTCCAGAGCTTGTAAGTATTGTATTCCAGTTGGGCATTGTATTTTGTGAGGAAGCTGTATGGGTTTTCCTCTGCCCCATATATTTTCAGGCATTCTATTAGCCATGTGTGTGGTATCATGTCGAAGGCTTTCTTATAGTCTATCCATGCCGATGCTTAGGTTGGTTTTCCTTCTCCTACTGTTCTTCATCACCATTTTGTCTATCAGGAGCTGGTCTTTTGTGCCCTACACTTCCTGCTGCGGCCTTTCTGTTGGTGGGGGATGGTGTTTGTCTCCTCTAGGTAGTTGTATAGCCTTTCACTGATGATACCTGTTAGTAACTTCCACATTATTGGTAGACAGGTGATAGGCCTGTAGTTACTGGCTATATTTCCCTTACTCTTGTCTTTTGTACTAAGGATGTTCTTCCTGTGGTCATCCATTTGGGTGCTTGGTGATTTGAGATACAATGCTGGAGTTGTTCTGCTATTCGTGGGTGTAGGTAGGGCCCTTGAAGTTTTTGAGCCAGTATCCATGGACTTCATCGGGACCTTGGGCTTTCCAGTTTGGCATTTTCTTTAGTTGGTGTCTGACTGTGTCTGTCGTGATCTCTGTGAATCTTTGTTTTATTCTCCCTGTTTCTTCTTCCTTGACTTCCTAGAGCCATGTTGCATTTTTGTTGTGTGATACCGGATTGCTCCATATGTTTTCCCAGAGTCTCTTACTTGGTTCGGCTTCAGGAATTTCTGGGTGGTTGTCTTCCCCTCTTAGTTGCTGTATAGTCTTTTCTGGTTGGTTGCGAATAGTTTGTTCTGTTGGTATCCCTTATTCCTGTTCATGTGCCGTGGATCTTATGTGCTTTGGCCTTTTTTCTGCCATCTCTTTCAGTTACTCAAGTCAGATCTCATCACCATGATTTGCTTTTCCAGGCGCCTTTTCCAAGGAGGGGTTGCTGTTTTGGTTTCTGTTGGGTTGGTTGTGCTGGTGTTGTTGGTGTTCGAATACCCCATCAGTTCTGCTACTAATCTTGCTCCTGCATATGTCAAGTTATTGTTTCTGTGATACTGGTGGTGTGTATTATGCCCATTATTTCATTGACCTCACTTGTTTTCTCCCTTAATTTCTTGGTGTTGTAGGCTTTCATGGAGGGATCTTTTATTCTCTCTGTATCTGGCTCCATCCATTGTCTAATCTTTTCTACCATTCCGTCTCTCTGTACTTCGTCGGTGTTTCTTCGTGTGTCGTTGTTTGATACCTCATCCTCCCTGTCGTCTTCTGTGGCATCGTCTCTCAGTTCGTCTTCGTGTAACTCGTTGTCGTGTGACATTTCCCTTTCCAGTTCTTCTCTTTCTGTTGGGGAGAGCCAGTTCTTTGGTTTTTCTTTATGTTCCTTACTTGGTCTGCCAGCCTCTGCTCTGTTTGGGAGGTGTTATTCCTCTCATTCCAGATGTTGACCAATCTTCTTCTATATCCTCTCCTCTCTCCGTCGGTTGCTTCTGATGTAGCCATCTCCATATTTCCTTATTTTCTTCTCTTGTCCATTTCTTCCTTTTTTGCCTCTGTAGCTCCATCCTCTCAGGCTGTTGATTATTGTCGTTGTGGTGATCAGTTGCTGGATGACGACCTCCAAGTACCTGACCGTCTTCCCCTTCAATTGGGTTGAATACCTGGTTGCCGGGACGAAGCTCCTCTGTTGCCAGAGGTTCCATTCGTCGTTGTCGTTTATTCCATCATTGCTGAGTTTTGCTATTTAACCCATAGCTGGACCCTACCCATCAGGGATAGGTACTCATTTACAGCTGAGTAGACTGAGGAAATTATGGTAAAGATCCTTTCCCAAGGAATCAACGCCGAGGAGAGCGGTCACCCATCCAACGACTGACCAGCCACTATGTTGCTTAACTTGACTTAAGTCTGTTGACGACCTAACCCACACTCCTCCACGGCGCCACATCATTATTATTATTATTAATTTTATTATTATTATTATTATTATTATTATTATTATTATTTATTAGTATTATTATTATTATTATTATTATTATTACGCTGGAGAAAGTATTAACAATGCCTTCCTACCTGTTAAACGTTAAGAGACAGACTCCACAACAACGCAAACATTATCATTAAGTGCCAAAACACATCTGTTTATGCAGGAAGCGGCGCATTAAGCACACCAGCGGTGCATCTCGTCCTAATAGCTTTGGCGCTAAAAGTTAGTGTGGTTCGCACACCCATCTGAATTGCAGAAGAGCTTTGAATGCCAAATACTGCACATTTTACGTAACATTCTTAATGTCTTAAGTTTTGTATTTCCATTCGATGCATACGATGACTACTAACTTTCCGTTATATTTGCATGATAATAAAATTCTCTCTCTCTCTCTCTCTCTCTCTCTCTCTCTCTCTCTCTCTCTCTCTCTCTCTCTCTCTCTCTCTCTCTCTCTCTCTCATATCTATCATACTTTTATCATACAATAACTTTTACATTCAAATGTTATATGCACCAAGTCAAATTATGTCATAATCTCTCTCTCTCTCTCTCTCTCTCTCTCTCTCTCTCTCTCTGTATATACATATGCGTATATACATACATACACACACACACACACACACACACACATATATATATTAATAATTAATACTATATATATATATATTATATATAATAATATATATATACTAAATATACTAGATATATAATATTTATATTATTTATTATTATATATATATATCTATATATACGTATGTAGAATATATATGATATATATATATATTATAATATATTATATATATATATATATATATAGATTATATATATATATATATATAATATTGATGTGATTTATTGTGTGTGCGTATATATATATATTATAAATATTATATATTATATAATATATATATATATATATAATATATATAATATATTATAATATAATATATTAATATTATAATATATATATACATATATGTGTATATGTAGTAATATATTATAATAAGAGATCCTCACGTGAAAATGAAAGAAAGAAAGGTACCAAGACTTTCAACTTTTATTCCAAAGTCATCTTCAGGGTACTGAACAATTTTAAGAGAACAACTTATACAAGAAAGCAACATGAGGCCACAAATTATAAAACAAGTCAAGAACCTACATAAGTATGCAGATAAACATTGTTCAAAACAAAAGACAAATACTTAACGGAAATATGTAGTTACTAAAATCACAGTACAAAAAACTATCGTTTGTAAAATATCTAACAGCTCCGTATAAACTCTTTACCGCTCCGTGTCCCTCTTTACCGCTCCGTGTCCCTCTTTACCGCTCTGTCCCTCTTTACCGCTCCGTGTCCCTCTTACCGCTCCGTATCCCTCTTTACCGCTCCATGTCCCTCTTTACCGCTCCGTGTCCCTCTTTACTGCTCCGTGTCCCTCTTTACCACTCCGTGTCCCTCTTTACCGCTCCGTACCCTTCTTTAACTCAATGTGTCCCTCTTTACCTCTCCGTATCCCTCTTTACCGGTCTGTGTCCCTCTTTACCGCTCCATGTCCCTCTTTACGCTCCGTACCCTTCTTTAACTCAATGTGTCCCTCTTTACTGCTCCGTACCCCCTCTTTAACCGGCTGTGTCCCTCTTTAACCCTCCATGTCCCCTTGCCGCCCAGGGGGGGGGGGGGGGGGTCCCTCTTTAACCGGCTCCGTGTCCCTTCATTTTACCGTCCATACCCTTCTTTAACTCAATTGTGTCCCCTCTTTCCCACTCCGTATCCCTCTTTACCGGTCTGGTGTCCCTCTTTACCGCCCATTGGCCCTTTTAACCGCTCCGTACCCCTTCTTTAACCTCAATGTGTCCCTCTTTATTGCTCCGTTCCTTTTAACCGGTCTTGTGGCCCTCTTTAAACCGCTCCAGTCCCCCTCTTTACCCCCGCTCCGTGTCCCTCTTTACCATCCGTGTCCCTCTTTACCGCCTCCGTACCCTTTTTTTTTTTTCCTTTTTTAACTCAATGTGTCCCTCTTTACCACTCCGTACTCCTTTACCGGGTCTGTCCCTCTTTAACCGCTCCATGTTCCTCTTTACCGCTCCGTGTCCCTCTTTACCGCTCCGTACCCTTCTTTAACTCAATGTGTCCTCTTTACGCTCCTGTCCCTCTTTACTGCTATGTATCCCTCTTTAAACGCTCCGTACCCTCTTTACTACTATGTATCCCTCTTTTACTGCTCCGTATGCCTCTTTACCGCTCTGTATCCCTCTTCACTGCTATGTATCCCTCTTTACCGCTCCGTATCCCTCTTTACTGCTATGTATCCCTCTTTACTGCTCCGTATGCCTCTTTACTGCTCTGTATCCCTCTTTACTGCTATGTATCCCTCTTTACCGCTCCGTATCCCACTTTACTGCTATGTATCCCTCTTTACTGCTCCGTATGCCTCTTTACCGCTCTGTATCCCTCTTTACCACAATGTGTCCCTCTTTACCGTTCTCTATCCCTCTTTACCGCTTTGTATCCCTCTTTACCGCAACATGTCCCTCTTTACTGCTCTGTATCCCTCTTTACCACAATGTGTCCCTCTTTACTGCTTTGTATCCCTCTTTACCACAATGTGTCCCATCTGTTTACCGCTCTCCTATCTCCCTCCTTTACCGCTCCATTATCCCTCTTTACACCGCACGTGGTCCCTCCTTTACGCTCTGTTTAAGCCCTCTTTACTGCCTCCTGTATCTCTCTTACGCCCTCCGTTAGCCCTCTTTACCGCTCCTGTATTACTCTCTTTACCGCTCCCGTATCCCTCTTTACCGCTCTGTGTCCCTCTTTACCGCTCCCGTATCCCTCTTTACCGCTCCGTATCCTCTTTACCGCTTCTGTATCCTCTTACCGCTCCGTATCTCTCTTAGTGTTCCGTGTCCCTCATTACCGCTCTGTATCCAGAGCAGTGTCCAAAAGCGTAGTCTCCTACTCATTTTTAACGTTGTACAAAAATATATTTTTAACACTACTGTTGCTTTTAATTGCCAATATTATAGCCTCATTACGAAGGTTCCTTAGTTCAATGATAGTATTGATAATAATAATTACGGTCTTCTTCCGAGATATTCCAACAACAATGATAATAATAATAATAAAATAATAATAATAATAATAATAATAATAATAATAATAATAATAATAATTATAATAAGTTTTATTGAAGATATTGCTGCATCAGCTGCATTCAACTTGTAAATAGTCTTCTCTATTTTTCTAACAATAGCTTTCTCTCTGCTACTACAACTGGCGAGTATTGCGCCGATATTACTCATCAGGAGGAGTCAATTTCGGGGATAATTGCTTAAAATTTATTTATTTGTCACAGTACATGAACAAATAAATATACAAGTCGATCTAGTGGCCAACGTTTCTCTCGGTATCATCCGAGCATGATCACGGCAGTGGATCGGAGTAGACTGTAGGTGTTGTCAAGATCTACTCAATATATAGCGGCAGGTCAGCAGGGGGTCAACCGCGAGCTGCATTTTCAGTTGGCTGGTGGCGCAATTGCGCTCCAGCTATTGGTTTAACAAAGAAGTTTTCTTCAAGACGCTTCTCGTCGTTGAAGGTTGTGCTGTTGCAGCCTAGCTGATCGTCGAGGCTGGGGCAAGACTTCCCTGGGCGCTGTGTCACGACGGCTCGCGTTGTCATTGGCTGATGGGCTGCTTGTCTCATCTGGTATTTCTTGATCGGGAGTGTCGTTCGGTCTGGTATTATTTGTGCTATTATTTATGCACATAGGTCTCCTTAGGTTGGTGGGGAGGAAGAGCACTTCCTGTGTCGTATTCAATGAGGGCTTCTCTTGTTGTATGAGGAGTGCCTCGAGCAGTCGCAAACGCCGTTGGTCAGGAGCCCTCCCTATTATCTTAATATTCTTGATAATACCGTCGCGGGAGATGGCTTCCTGGTGTGCTGTCATGGTATGGTTTTTTAATTGCCCCTTCTTGTGCGTGGCAAGAAATCCTCTTGGACAGTTTCATAGAAGTCATACCAACCGTAAGAGCCGGGACATCCACGACGGGGCAATGAGAATTGGTAGACTACATTCGACTGTTTCAAGAGGTCATTTGCTGGGGGGGTCGGGGTTGTTTCTTCATGATAAGGTCGCGGGTACGTCCGATTTTGGTAATAAATCACGAGTTCGAGTTCTTTGTCGACTTCGGTGGGGGTCATATTTTCTCTGATGATTTTTCTCAATGCATCTTCGTCCTCACGGTGACGTGCGTGCATTCTGGCTTTGTAAAAAAACAGCTTGATCTTCTCATGGGGGTGGGGCTGCGGTCTCTCACTCTCGCTATACCACCGATCCAACGCTGTTCGGACTTCTTTATTAATAAGCCGATTTGGATACCCGTTATTAATGAGTACCTGAGTGACTCGGGTCGGAGTTCTTTGTGACGTGTCCTGCCAGGAAGAACAGTGCGTGAGGGCCTTCCGAATGTAGGCCCTGACTGTGGTGTTCTTGAACCGTGCAGGACATTCGCTGTCACCATTCAGGCAAAGTCCTAAGTTTGTTTTCTTTGTATATACCGAAGTTTTTAGACCATCGTCGGTCTTGGAGACGAGGACGTCGAGAAAGGGGAGCCGGCCTTCGTTGCTGAATTCGACGGTATAATTCAGCGAACTGCACTGCTGGAACATGCGCCGGACAGCTTCAACCTCTTCCTCATTCTCGGCATGTACAAAGATATCGTCGATATATCTGGCGTATTTACGGGTTTTCTTATATTGGAGAAAACTCTCTCTTCCACAGTACCCATATAAAAATTGGCGAATAGGACCCGAGAGGGGAACCCATCGCGACTCCGTCTTTTTGTCGGAACATCTGGCCTTTGTGGGTGGAGAAAGGGCCTTCTTCGTACATATCTCGAGGAGTGCCCGCAGGGATACTTCTGGGATATTAGCTGGGGTGTAGAGGGGTCCCTGTAGATGAATGGTGACAGCGAATGTCCTGCACGGTTCAAGAACACCACAGTCAGGGCCTACATTCGGAGGGCCCTCACGCACTGTTCTTCCTGGCAGGACACTCACAAAGAACTCGACCGAGTCACTCAGGTACTCGTTAATAACGGGTATTCAAATCGGCTTATTAATAAAGAAGTCCGAACAGCGTTGGATCGGTGGTATAAGCGAGAGTGAGAGACCGCAGCCCCACCCCCATGAGAAGATCAAGATGTTTTACAAAGCCAGAATGCACGCACGTCACCGTGAGGACGAAGATGCATTGAGAAAAATCATCAGAGAAAATATGACCCCCACGAAGTCGACAAAGAACTCGAACTCGTGATTTATTACCAAAATCGACGTACCCGCGACCTTATCATGAAGAACAACCCGACCCCCCAGCAAGAGACCTCTTGAAACAGTCGAATGTAGTCTACCAATTCTCATGCCCCGTCCGTGGATGTCCCGGCTCTTACGTTGGTATGACTTCTATGAAACTGTCCAAGAGGATTTCTTGCCACGCACAAGAAGGGGCAATTAAAAACCATACCATGACAGCACACCAGGAAGCCATCTCCCGCGACGGTATTATCAAGAATATTAAGATAATAGGGAGGGCTCCTGACCAACGGCGTTTGCGACTGCTCGAGGCACTCCTCATACAACAAGAGAAGCCCTCATTGAATACGCACAGGAAGTGCTCTTCCTCCCCACCAACCTAAGGAGACCTATGTGCATAAATATAGCACAAATAATACCAGACCGAACGACACTCCCGATCAAGAATACCAGATGAGACAAGCAGCCCATCAGCCAATGACAACGCGAGCCGTCGTGACATAGCGCCCAGGGAAGTCTTGCCCCAGCTCGACGATCAGCTAGGCTGCAACAGCGCAACCTTCAACGACGAGAAGCGTCTTGAAGAAAACTTCTTTCAACCAATAGCTGGAGCGCATTGCGCCACCAGCCAATGAAAATGCAGCTCGCGGTTGACCCCCTGCTGACCTGCCGCTATATATTGAGTAGATCTTGACAACACCTACAGTCTACTCCGATCCACTGCCGTGATCATGCTCGGATGATACCGAGAGAAACGTTGGCCACTAGATCGACTTGTATATTTTATTGTCATGTACTGTGACAAATAAATAAATTTTAAGCAATATCCCCGAAATTGACTCCTCCTGATGAGTAATATCGGCGCAATACTCGCCAGTTGTAGTAGCAGAGAGAAAGCTATTGTTAGAAAAATAGAGAAGACTATTTACAAGTTGAATGCAGCTGATGCAGCAATATCTTTCAATAAAACTTGTTTGAAAGAGGGTCTCCTTCCAAAATAATTATAATAATAATAATAATAATATACTTAGGAAGTAGACCCTCTCTCAAGCATGCTTTATTAAAAGTAACGGCTACTTCAGCAGCGTTATGCTTGTAGAGATTCTTTTGTATTTTCCGAATAGCAGCTTTTTCAGTACTACTTAAATATGCTAGTAGAGCGCCTATGGAGTTCATTTTCAAGGTCAGTGTATATGTTTATATTTAAATTTTTACAGATAAACAATGATATCAAGTTATAGTTTATCTGTAAAAATTTAAATATAAATATATAAACTGTTCTTGACCCTTACATTTCAGAATGACCTTCATAGGCGCTCTACTAGCATATTTAAGTAGCACTGAAAAATCCGCTATTCGAAAAAGAGAGAAGAATCTCTACATACATTCATAACGCTGTTGTAGTAGCCATTACTTATATGATGATAATAATAATAGTAATAATAATGATAATAATAATAATAATAATAATAATAAAGCTACCAGATGGGAGCAACATCAAACACATAGATGAGACAGGATACAAATACCTGGGAATAATGGAAGGAGGGGATATAAAACAACAAGAGATGAAGGACACGATCAGGAAAGAATATATGCAGAGACTCAAGGCGATACTCAAGTCAAAACTCAACGCCGGAAATATGATAAAAGCCATAAACACATGGGCAGTGCCAGTAATCAGATACAGTGCAGGAATAGTGGAATGGATGAAGGCAGAACTCCGCAGCATAGATCAGAAAACCAGGAAACATATGACAATACACAAAGCACTACACCCAAGAGCAAATACGACAAGACTATACATAACACGAAAGGAAGGATGGCGAGGACTACTAAGTATAGAGGACTGCGTCAACATCGAGAACAGAGCACTGGGGCAATATCTGAAAAACCAGTGAAGACGAGTGGCTAAAGACTGCATGGGAAGAAGGACTAATAAAAGTAGATGAAGACCCAGAAATATACAGAGACAGGAGAATGACAGACAGAACAGAGGACTGGCACAACAAACCAAGGTACGGACAATACATGAGACAGACTAAAGAACTAGCCAGCGATGACAATTGGCAATGGCTACAGAGGGGAGAGCTAAAGAAGGAAACTGAAGGAATGATAACAGCGGCACAAGATCAGGCCCTAAGAACCAGATATGTTCAAAGAACGATAGACGGAAATAACATCTCTCCCATATGTAGGAAGTGCAATACGAAAAATGAAACCATAAAACACATAGCAAGCGAATGTCCGGCACTTGCACAGAACCAGTACAAAATGAGGCATGATTCAGTGGCGAAAGCCCTCCACTGGAGCCTGTGCAAGAAACGTCAGCTACCTTGCAGTAATAAGTGGTACGAGCACCAACCTGAGGGAGTGATAGAAAACGATCAGGCAAAGATCCTCTGGGACTATGGTATCAGAACGGATAGGGTGATACGTGCAAATAAACCAGACGTGACGTTGATTGACAAAGTCAAGAAGAAAGTATCACTCATTGATGTCGTAGTACCATGGGACACCAGAGTTAAAAAGAAAGAGAGGGAAAAAATGGATAAGTATCAAGATCTGAAAATAGAAATAAAGAAGGATATGGGATATGCCAGTGAAGTCGTACCCATAATCATAGGGGCACTAGGCACGATCCCAAGATCCCTGATAAGGAATCTAGAAAAACTAGAGGCTGAAGTAGCTCCAGGACTCATGCAGAAGAGTGTGATCCTAGAAACGGCGCACATAGTAAGAAGAGTGATGGACTCCTAAGGAGGCAGGCTGCAACCCGGAACCCCACACTATAAATACCACCCAGTCGAATTGGAGGACTGTGATAGAGCAAAAAAAAAAAAAAAAAAAAAAAAATAATAATAATTATAATAATAAGGCCTAGAATCATTCCTTTTTCTGACAAAGGCGCTAAATACCACCTGTTGCCTTTTATTTTTAGATCATAAGCGATCTTCGCCTCCTGACTAGCCCTTTTTTTATTTTTTATTTATTTATTTTTTTTTTTAGTTTGCGTGATCGTACAAATTCCGCCGTAATGTGTCTGAAATGTAACAAGTTGAATAGAATCTCGCCAAGTTGTAATGGCACCCATTCGACATGAGTTACTATATAACACTTGGGTGAATGCGACCTCTTTCATTTTGTCAAAAAGTTTCTCGAGCGATTTATCTCCGCGAGTTGGAGACTGCGATTTATATTAATAAGGGAATTGTGATGGATCATTTTCAAACAAACAGATGTCCACAATAAATGAAATGTCATTTTCATTATATTTTTAGTTCTTGTTTTCAAATATTGGTTATTTTATTTGTCTTTATTTGCATTAGCTTTTTCATCCTTGATTTCAAATTAAAAATAGTTTGGTTATTATGCTTGTCTTATGACGAATTCTCACTGAACTGAAGCTGGGGATTATTTTAGAAAATCTAAGTCTCTGTCATTTATTTTTAACTCACAAGTATGTGTGACCTTTTAGTAACTAGCCCCCAACTCCACTCCCACTCCCCACCTCCCCAACCCACCATTTTTCCGAAGTTCTCAGATTATATTCTAGTGAATGATTTTGCTCTGAATTTGTGTGTCATTTTTCCCCTAAATGAGTCAGCCTCTCCTTCGTAAAAATATAGACCTGAAGACTCATTTGCTTCATCTATCGTCGCTTAGCAATATGAAATATAAGTTAATATAAAAATAATCTAATATAAAAAAGATTTTTACGAAAGCGTTCGCAAAACTGATACATTGGCATAAACGCGAGTAGAGACTTGTAATTTTTCTATAAGATTTTTTGTGAAATACAGCTCATAGTATATAATAAGAAAAACCGTCAAGATTCTCTTGATTAAAAATAAAGCAGAAAGATCCAAACAAAATCTAATAAAAAAAAACACGGAGGGCGCCAGATGTTAACAAGACGAGAGTCGGCCGGAGGCAGCTTTGAGAGCAGATGTGTTCCTCATATTCTCTTTATTTTAATTTATTTTTCATATAAGGACTTTCCCTCTTCCCTTCCCTCATGTCCATTAGACCTCCCTGTTTCTCTCATCTAGGCCACTGATGCCTGTCATCTCGAACTTACGAAATTACTTGGCTAAAGATTCCGTTATTTGTTTTTGCCCGAAGAGAACATTTTCCGTTCTAATGTGCTTTTAACAGCAAAGTGAAAATATGTTGACATAATTCTCAGTACGAGTTATTTTAATTCAATGAATATGAAAATTATAAGATACTAAGAGTGCAATAGGTTCCACAATACAATACATTCTTGTTCAGACCACAATAACCGTAGTCCTTGTAATCACTTGTTACCTCCATCTTTTTCAATGGAAGGATTATAAGATTCACATTTCATACGCACACTATCAATTATCAATGACATCATGAGTATATTTTGCGAAACAAATGTGATTTTCTTAGTCATATATGCTAAATACTTTGTGCATTAACAGTTGAAATTGCGTGTATGTATGTATGTATGTATGTATGTATGTATGTATGTATGTATATGTACGTACATACCCCGTTGTTTATCAACTAGGCTGTGGTTCGAATCCCACTGGTGACGTTCCACTCATCAATCATAATTCCCTCGACGAAAGTTATTCCCTAAGCATGGTAAATCGGACATTAAACGAAATAGGGGCTTATAGTTTGTGAATATAAAACCGCCTCAGTTTATGTAAAAAAAACTATATATACATATATTTATAATATGTATACACACACATACATATACATATAGTATCACTGCACCTTTTTTTGATTAGTAATGTGAATTGGCATGCGATTATCAGTTTTGTATTACATTACCTAAGACTGGGTGAAAAAAGCAAAATGGCTACCTCTTAATTATGCAATCATCAGGCATTCCCTACCGGAAAGCAAAATTAGATCTGTTTTAAAATAGCTGTAGATAAGGTTCCACTCATGCGAACCTTTTCCGAGGAAAACGTCGGATGTGGTCACACAAACAAGAGTACGCATTCAGCTGTGTTGGAGATTGAATTAAATAAGTCAGTGCATAAAATAGGTATGAATGAGCATGATGATCAAGACTGAATCTTGTCGGGGATGCCAGAATATTACTACGAGGTTAAACTGGATCATGAGAGAATAAGTGTTTTTGGAATATTTAAGAATAAATACGAGGTAATAGTCCTTGTGAAATTAAACTAGTAAAAAATGCGCCGGATTTCTTTCGGATCCATCGAGTTTTTTGTACAGTGTATAATGCTGTATAAGTCGTGGCTCATTAAGTCTTCAGCTACGACTTGTCCAATAGCGTTGACAGACGCACGATTATGGTAACTTTTGCCATAAGTAAATAAAACAAACTACTAACGCTAGAGGGCTGCAATTTGATTTGTTTGATAATTGGATGGTGGATAATCAACACACCAATTTACAGCCCTCTAGCCTCAATAGTTTTTAAGCTCTGAGGGCCGATAGAAAAGGTGCGGACGGACAGACAAAGCTGCCGGCACAGTAGTTTTCTTTTACAGAAAACTAGAGTAAAAGTACTCGATGTTAAGTATTACAGGGACGGGGGTCTAACAGAAAAGACTAGAAATAACGGAGCAAAGACAATTATGAGCAAAATACTAAATAAAGAAAGAAATGGTTAGATAACAGCGTCCTTATCGGAGAAAAGTTCGTAATTATTGGTAACATTTTCGGGCAAAGATGTTCAGATGTTTCGCCGCGCCGCCGGTTCCGTGAACTTAAATTGTTATAAACTTCCCGGCATGCTACTCTGTGTCTTGAGTAGGTCTGCAGTGTGTTTTCGTTAGAAACTTTTAAGGATTAGTGAAACTTGACATTTTCAGAGTCTTAGAAAGATAAAAACTTCGAAAACCAATGTTTTCATTCTCTCAAGTGTGTCTTAAGCTGCTGTACTGGATTTTCAATATGGCTGCCATGTGTTTTTTATTCTTTATAATCATGACTTATACACACCATTCTAATTATTTTAAGTCTAAGGAAGTAGACCGTAAAATGAGTGAAAGCCATAATGAAGTCCAATCAGACAGTTCGCTTATGTAATAAGAAATATTTTCCTTTTTTTTTTTTTTTTTACTGTAAGGTATGATTTTCAGGAAATCTGGAACTTTCGCTAACAGACCTGAAATCCAGAGGAAAATTTAAAAGTCAACACAGATCCTGACTTCTGATTAACAAGCGCAAGAATGTACAGCCGGAAATTTCTGAGCTTGCTGATGTATGTTATGGAATCACACGAAAGAATACACCTTTGAAGTTACTGCAACATCAAAAATATAATTATGAAATATATTCGCTTAAATCATTCTTTTTCACACGACTTATACCAGACAAATCATCGTTCCGGATAAGTGTTAGGCGCCGTTAAAATACTCTCGACTACAAACGGCTCGAGACGCTGAGGGTATAGGATGGAAAAGCCATCAATGGATTTCTAATTCAACTGAACTCGACCTCGTGAGGAGTCATGAATAGACTATAATGGCCCACCATTCATTTCCGATTTCACAGAGTCCTCACTCGATCTCGAGAATTTTCGCGGAAGGATGAATTGTTTATTGCAAGAGCACTTCGTTCTCTTTAAAGAGAACGTTAGTAAGGGGAAAGTATCTCAAATTAGCTGTTCTAAGTCCATAATGGAAAGGATATGCAAATAGTTGATTACAGTAAGTAGCCTAAACCGTTTTCGTAGGCAATGGAGAAAGGTATCCGAGTTTAGTGTTAAAGTCCTCAATATTTTGGAAAATATGTATAAAGTAAGGAGGTCTGTAGTGGACAGTTTTCCACCTCTATATTTTAACTTTATTCGTGGGATTTTCTCTCTTATCCGTATTAGTCAGTTAAGAGTTTTTCGTGTCCTTATTTCCTCTTTATATGAAGTTATACGAGCAGAAAAATAGCAGCTTTCTTTATCAATACAAAATTCCGAAAAGCAATGTAAACACGATGATTTGCTTACCATGCTTTGACGATGTTATACAGAATTAAGTAAAGAAAGTGAAATCTTTGATGATCAATATGATTAAGTATATTAACTTCGTCAAAGCACGTACTCTTTCGTAAACTTCGTAGAGAGCGCAAAAGACAGACTCACAACTCGCCTTTAAGGTAAATGAATCATGTTGACTGCTGAATAATGGAACGCAATAACGTATCGTCAGGTAATTACCGATTATATAAACAGCCTCATAAGCGAGCGACAGACAGACAGACGGACGGACGGACAGAAGAAAAGGGAGATAGGAAGAGAAATACATTTGCATATTACATGGCAGTTTTCATTAGAGCTATTTAAACGATTACCTTTAGCTAATAACGATCTGATGTACAATAGACTAGAAATAATATTTATTAGATAACACTTATAAAACTTTGTTTTATATAAAGATTTGTCTCCCGTCGTCCAAAGTAACGCTTATTTATATTTTTTTTATCCCGTTTACTTAACTATTTCTTCATATATTATTAATCTAAAAACAACAACTACATTATTTATTTGGAAATGCGTGAAGAGCAGGATAAACAACTTAAACTGATACGCTAAGCAATGTCAAGCATTTATATGACGTCTTTATTTATAAATTATATCTGCGAGTATATCCTAAAGCCATATTAATTACGGGATCCTTTTATTATAAGGAATTCCATAGGGTCAGATCACATCCCCCTTCAGTACTCAATGAAGCTCGTCAGTAAGAGACGACATTAATGACATTACTGAATGGAGAAAAATGGTTGGGGATCAAAAAGACTTGTGACAAGTCATGAAGAAAGAGTGAAGATGATACAAAATAGACATCCTTGACATTTTTCATAGTGACAAGGCCTCTGATTCCGATGGCATTCCATTGTCAATAAACATAGCTTTCAGGTTGTAAAGGAATATTTCATCTGGTGACCTTTGAGTCCTGGTGCGAATCGACAAGCTTTGTAGGACTAAAAATCACTAGAATCTAATGTGTATCATAAAAGCGTAAATCCAAAGGTAAATCTACCGCTAACCAAAAGCTTACTGTATATATATATATATATATATATATATATATATATATATATATATATATATATATACATTCTTCATTCAGTTTATTGGCTAAGCGTACCTAAACTAACACGTTTGTATTTACAGCAAAGTATGAAGAAGACAAGTGCGTTTACCTATATGGATTAAGTAAGCAAAAGTTTGAGAGTTAGCTCATCATAGTGTACACACACGCACACACACACACACACACACACACACACACACATATATATATATATATATATATATATATATATATATATATATATATATATATATATATATATATATCTGTGTTAGCAGATATCAGAGGAAAATGACAAGCAGAAGTACTGAATGTCTGCCTGTCATTTTACTGTGGCATTCGCTTACATACTGGAGTCACGTGCATCTACTGTGATTTTTAAGTATTAATATACATATATATATATATATATATATATATATATATATATATGTGTGTGTGTGTGTGTGTGTGTGTGTGTGTGTGTGTGTGTGTATAAATGAATATATATATATATATATATATATATATATATATATATATATATATATATATATATATTATATATATATCGCCAAAGGAGTGATGGTCCATATATCTCATATTTAGTCAATCTGAATTCACTGGCGCATTTTCCAGAAGAAAAGAATCCATCACTGGCAGTATATTCACATGACCGTTTTATGCGCAATAAATGAAGAGAGAGAGAGAGAGAGAGAGAGAGAGAGAGAGAGAGAGAGAGAGAGAGAGAGAGAGAGAGAGAGAGATGAAAGTAGAGTTAAAATGCAATGCTTGTAAATGAAATAAAAAGTTTACCAATGTTACTGCCATTTTCGTAGAACCCTCAGCCACACTGGGTGTTGCAGTCTGAGCCTCGATGAGAGGAATGCCATCCTGTGGTTAGAGACTATTTGCGTTCCCTTTCCCTCCCTCTATTAACCATTCGGTTTTCATCCACTGTGGTTTAAGCCATTAGCTCTCAAGCTTTTGGACAACCAAAATAGGCAGAAAGTGACGGGGGCTCTGTAGAACGCTCTCAGGGCTTCCTGCATTTTAACCACAGACCCGGTCCCAACTTCCTCTGAAATAAACAGTGACAAAATGGAAACGGAAAAGGGATTTCTTTTATAATAACATGAAGTTTCTTTAACTGGCACATAACGTTTACTGACATTTATGCATGCACTGTAATCAGAACATTAAAAGTAAGCAATGTCAGTAATTTAGGAAACAAGATCCTGGCAAAACAAGTAACAGCCTTAGGATAACAAGACACAAAAGCTCTCTCTCTCTCTCTCTCTCTCTCTCTCTCCTCTCCCCTTTCTCCTCCTCTCTTCCTCTCTCTCTTAAAATAGTCCATTTATTCAATTGGTATGTGGATATCACCGTGTAAGCTGTCTTTTCACATATAAGGAAAATTAATTCCAGTGCGGTAAGCTATCACTCATTTTAGCTTAACTGAGCGTTTTGTTAGAAATAGAAAAGTGCCATAGATTATGTACAGCTACTTGAGATTTAATAGCTTCTTTCTATTTTCCTAAACATCCTTCTATATCATCTTCCGCTTAATCGTTTTGTAAGCATGTAATTGGGTAGACAACAAACAACTCTGGTAAATTGAATAATAAATGATAAATTGAACAATAGCATAATAACCTCCTCCGTGAACAAAAATAAATTAATGCTATATTTCTGAACGACCAACAGCTAATTAGAAAGATCGGAGGATCTAAAAATCAAGAGACTGTTGATGCGATAAGGGAAATCCGCTATGTGAAAAAAAACTAGTCTCGAACATTAAAGCATAACCTCTAATCTCATTAAAAAATATCTTTAGCAAAATTTAATTAGGAGATTTTTTCCTGATGTCCAAAATATTGGAGGAATGATAAAATGTTCCGTGATATATTTTATTTCGTCTTTACTACATGATTCAACGAAAAGAACTGAAAACTGGTGCTGGAGAATGATAATAGTAATAATAAATATATAAGTGATAAGCCTGACTGCTCTCTTTAGATATTTCCTTAAATCACAAGAAAGCTAATGTTAGAGAAGTTCGCTGTGCACCAGAGAAGATTAACGGGAACTCAAATGTATTTGGTGTTCAGCAGAGAGATCCATTTACAACTTTTTGTCATATCGGAAACTTATTTTTTTTTCAGAACGCCTTTAAAGGTACCATCGAATATTACTGAAAACGAATTTTTACACTTTGTGAGAGGAACATAAATGTTAAAGTACGAGAATTACTGACAAATCAAAAGATGAAAATCATGAAGAACGTCCCATTTAAGTTCAATGATACTAGAAAGAAGCATATATTGGGGAACGAATCTATTTAAGAAATCCATAAACAGTTGTAGAGCGTCATCCTCCCTCTTCAGTGTCTCCACACTGAAGGAGCATAATGCTCCGAAACTGTAAGTGGATTTATTCAAATATATTTCTTCTCCACTTTTTGTTTTTTCAGGTTTCAAAGTTCGATAATAATCTGTTACCATTATTGATACTGATCTGAAAAACATCCCAGGTGTTTATGGGCGAGTTCTAATACAAAGTCTGCCTTATACTTCCAGCACATTAGAATCAGCAAACCAATTCCCTCGTCTATCGTTATTCATAGGTTCGCTGTGGTAATATCCCATAATGGACAACCACCAACATATCTGACGCGTGGAGAATTAAGACATATGTCACTAGAATGCAGTAAAAATTCTTTACATAAAATTATATTTTTACTCCATCAGATTACTGTCTGTCAGCTGTTCAAAGAGAACAAGAGGCAATAGCGAAGTAAAATCCAAAGAAATAGCTAATCCCAGCAATAAAACCGATACTGATAATAAAAAAAAATAAAAATCAGTCGAGTTTTCTATACAGTGTATAATGCTGTATGAGCCGTGGCCATGAAGCTTCCAGCCACGGCCCGGTGGTGGCCTGTCCTAAACGGTTGCCAGACGCACGATTATGGATGAATTTAACTTTAAATAAAATAAAAACTACTGTGACTAGAGGACTACAATTTCGTGTGTTTGATGGATGGAGGGTGAATGATCAACATACCAATTTGCAACCCTCTAGCTTATGTAGTTTTTAAGCTCTAAGGGCGGACAGAAAAACTGCAGCGGACAAACAAATCCGTCACAATGGTTTTCTCTTAAAGAAAGCATATTTTTTCATGAAACTAAAAAAAATATGCGATTCCATTTAAATGCAAAATAAATTAGAACAAACAAATGAGAATATTGCCAAAAATAATAATATTCTCTTAACTTAGGATTGTAACTATGTGAATGAAAAAGTATCACTTTAAACATACACTACTTATGGCTATTATATATGATAGATATAATATTGTCCATGGCTACATCCTGGAGACTATAATGTTCCTCTCAATTACCTTAACATTGAGAGCTGTTCCTGGTATGGTGGACATTTAATGTTGTAGCCAATTATTTAATGGAATGTGGTTATCTCTCTCTCTCTCTCTCTCTCTCTCTCTCTCTCTCTCTCTTTTAAAGGAGTCCATTTATTCAACTGATTTGTGGATATCACCATGTAAGCGCTCTCTCTCTCTCTCTCTCTCTCTCTCTCTCTCTCTCTCTCTCTCTCTCTCTGAGAAACACCCCTCCCTCCGTAATGTTTTAGGGCTGAATTCCGAACATCGTCGCCGACTGAAATCAAGACAGGCGATGAAACTTTAATCACTTCATTGGCCTCGGAAGCAGGAAGGAAATTGGAACACGAACCTCTGCCAAAGTTCTGAGAAGAGGCTCCTTCATAAATGATACTGATGGCAGGTGGTGCCCTAACAGGTTTTCAATGTTAGGCATTAGCCGTTCATTTCAAATGAAATGGAATTGCCTTCTATCTTTGGCGCTATGACAGGAGGGGGTCAAGTTCTTTTAATTGAATGAAATCGTTCGTTACCTGATGTCTCTTCCGGCACGAGTCCATTGTCTATTCGGCAGGAGTTTGTCGATGAGCACTGGGGCCTAACGAGAGAGAGAGAGAGAGAGAGAGGGAGAGTGTGTATGAGGAAGATTGCATTTTGGAAGAATAAAAGCCAAATTAATAATGATTATAATTATTTTTGTACTTGTATCGAAACACAGTTTCATAAAATATATAACATGATATTCTGTTATAAAGTAGGATTGTCCAAGGATTGGTGCTCTTGTTGCAAACAAGGTAATATATTATGGACTTAACTGCAACCTATAAAAGCTGTCAGCGCGTGAAATCTCTGTGGCCACTAAAACTGCTTCTATATATTATCGTCTTACTTCCTCCTTATCCGTATTTTCTCAAAGGTTTGTTTCTTTAGGGTCAGTTCCCTCTTTAGTGTTTGTTTTGCTTTCTTCGTTCTTGTTTTTGGATGATATCTCGTCTTGATAACACACACTTTGACTTAAATTTTGATTTACGTCAGTAACAGACTAACGAAATTCATGAAAAACTTTCTTGGTTTATACTTTGTTATATATACCTTTGAAACATAAGTAACTCTGATGGTATTTTCTGTGTTGTCAAAATTTAGCCGAGATTTTTAACCAAAAACTTGAGGATCAGATGGATGCTATATATATGTACACATTTCTTTTAGTAAATCGTTCAGTGATACTAGATAAACACGAGAAATCTCCCAAAGGAGCATAGACGTTCATTGGGTTGTCATACTGTATCCGTCTAGCAAATCTTGCTCTTCCGAGAACCAATTTGATTTTGTCTTCGAACTCTCCCAATATCCCAATATATATTTATGTTTTTTTTCTGACTATGCGAAAGGTCTATCATGAATAAACCAACTTGCCCTTTGCTGAATTTTCATTTTGGCAAACAAGAAAAAATATTTGGTTGTCTTGCCTCCGGTGTTATTGTAATCTCACGTGGGTATGGAAATACATTTTATTGAAAAGGGGAATGGAATTGGACGAATCAGTTAATATCAAGAGGATTCCTACCATACAATATGAGTCTATAATTTGTATTGCTTAATTCTCTCCTTAATCATTCTTCATAACAACACCAAATGCTAACCAGCTAAAAGATAGCCAACTTCCGAATTTAGTTTGGGCGGAAGTAAGAGTCTATAATTAAATGGATAATGAAGTAGGCCTCTGTCACGTACGGTAACTTATCTACACATGAGTGTTCAAATAAATGTTTACAGTGGTTTCACACTAATCCGATTTAAAAAAAAAAAAAAAAAAATTCGGATTATTGATCAGACAGGAAAACTGTTCATTGAAACCTTTCACGAACAACCGAGAGAGGAATTTTGTTTTCCATTTATAGTAACGATATTCCCCACAGATATCCAGAGAGCAACTCGGAAATTCGAGTACGTCCTGTATCATAAATTCGGACATACGGCAAAACAACACAGCCGTAGTTTTTTGTAATACATTATAATCGAAATTCCTTGTTATATGGGCTCCGAGCTTAATGGAAAATGCTGAGAATAAAAAAAAAAAAATGCGAGAATAGGGGTTGAAATTGTAAAATCTTAAATACCTTTAGAACAAAAGTAATTTAGAATTGGCGTACACATGTACTTTTATTCAATTTGCTCATCCCATATGATGAGCAACAAAGCGTTTTTGTTGGTTCAGTATTGCTAATGTAACTCCCCTTCATTAATATTTTGTTAAATTTCTAACAACGGTTGATTAGATTATAATCAAACGCACATGAGAATAATCAGAGATTTCTGCAAAGAAATATTTCATAAATAATAACGGTTCACAGTAGTGCCTCTACCTTTATCACAGTGACTAATAAGGTTACAGTTCCTGTCCACAATTATGTACAAAAAACGCTAGTCAAAACTATATTCGAAAAATCATCAAGTTAAACGTGTAGTCACCCTCATTAACACAGGACAGTCAAAATAAAGAAAAATTCTCTTAAGCCAGTCCAGTCACTCTCGGGTACAGACAGAAGGATAGGAAATAAATGCTATTATGCTTAAGATAGAGGTCGCATTGATACACATAGCAATAACTGCTACTACTGCTATTATTGTTATTATTATTATCATCCCATCCGTCACAAGTAAAGCTGTGCATTTTATTTTCTCTTCATACATAAAGACGATGAAGTTATCGTTTCATGCCTATTATTATTATTATTACTATTGATATTTGTCATCGTAATTTCAGGGTTATCATCATTATCATTATCATTGGAGACACAAATCCACAGTTATGTATATGTACGTACATATATTTAAAGATAAATCCATGCACAAAGCTTTCGGAAAACTGACTGAACAGGGAAATCGAACAGTTTCCCGAAAGCTTTCTGTACAGATTTATCTTTAAAAAATATTTGTGCATATGCGTAACAAGTCTGGTGTCGGTGCAATTGGGAGTCTTCCTAAACGCACTTTTAATTATACCCTTGTGTAACTAGAGGGAATGTGTGCACCACTATTACTGGCAGCCGAGTCGCATCAGATGCCATTAGGAGCCGTCTATGCCATTAGGAGCTGCCTGCGTCTGACTGTGCCTTGCCCATTTGTATTATTCGGCTCGTTTCTTGTTATTCTTGCATTTTTATTTTTATTCTTATTCAGAAGATAAACCCTGTTCATACGGAACAAGTTCACTGGCACCATTGATTTATTTAAATTAAAGCTTGTAAAGAAAATGGCGTTCGGTTGAAAGGAGTAACAGAAGGTAAATGAAAATACAGAAAGAAGAGATGATTTACTTGAAGAGAGATAAATTGTAGATGTGAAATATTTCTGTTAAAATACAACTTATTGCCTGAAATAATATTGTTAAAGATTTATATTTACGACAGATATAATCGTTGTAAAAAAGAAATTAACAAAGTTGAGAGAGAGAGAGAGAGAGAGAGAGAGAGAGAGAGAGAGAGAGAGAGAGAGAGAGAGAGAGAGAGAGAGAGAGATAGAAGAAATGCCGGGTAATCTTCTCTATGCAAATATAATTCAGCTCATCGCATCCTTTGTATGCAACGTATTGCCAATTATAAGCAGCTGTTCCTTCTTTCCTTAACGTTCCTTGCTTATATAGGGATATGATGGACAAAGGGCTTATTCATCTGAAGCTATTTCAGAACAGTATACAAAGCTGAGTTCATTGACGCCCTATGTATAAGTAATCGTTTGACATTTCTTGATAGATACGCTTAGCATGTTATTATATTCCTAATTCCTCTTAAGATGGGCGTCTAATACGTTGTTTAATGGGGATATGAAGGGAGCACAGGTGTTGCAATGACCTAATAGCGAGATTGGATAAAGGTTCTCGAATTCCAAATTGGATATGCATGGATGCATTTAAATAATTACGATTGTCTAGACTTCGTGTGTCATTTAACCTTAGTCGACGGTGTTATGTTTGTAGATGGTTTGGTTGTATGTATCTTAATTCTACTTATCTGCCTGGCTCTCTTTTTTTTAAGCAACATATATATATGTACCCACTTCCTATATTCCCAGCTTACTATAACTCAATAAGCTGCCTGCCAACTTACCTAGCTAGAGGTTACACCAGCTTAATTGTCAGTTTTCAGTGCACGACACTGTCATAAGCAAGCACCGATTTACTCTTGCTAACTGAAGATTAACCCACGACTGTGGCACTACGAAGAGTCTCGTAGAGAAGCCAAGACTAGTTCCAGGGAGATGCCACCCTCTGGCTTTTCTACTCATGGAGGTCACTCTGCAGAACTATAAAAGATCGCCTAAACCAATAGGATGTTCTTCCATTGACAATCCTCTCCCTTCTCTTCTCTCTTCCTACTCCCATCCTATTTATTCTTCATCACTTTTGTCTCCTCTTCCTCCTCCTTATCCCCGTTTTTGCTTTGCTGTTAAAGGAAACTATTGAGATGGCTTCGTCTGTCCGTCCACACATCTGCTGTCCGTCCTCAGATCTTAAAAACTACTGAGGCTAGAGGGCTGCAAATTGGTATGTTGATCATCAACCTTCCAATCATCAAATGACAAATTTCAGCCTTATGGCTTATGTAGTTTTTGTTTTATTGAAAGGTAAAGTTAGCCATGATTGTGCGTCTGGCAGCGCTATAGGACAGGCCACCATCGGGCCATGGCTGAAAGATTCATGGGCCGCGATTAATACAGCATTATACGCTGTACAGAAAACTGATTTCTTCAGAACATTTTTCACGTGTTTACCCTTC
>NC_087201.1:147347745-147352745 GCF_015104395.2 Macrobrachium nipponense
GAAGTCTGTAATCATTCGAATACCAACTTTAGTAATCCACAAAAATCAACATATCTTGGATGCCGAAGTTATAAAAACATCGCATTCTTACCGTAGCTGAGATAAATCACGCTCAATCAGTCGCGGATGAACCCCTGTTGCAATCTATAAAGAACAAAATCAATAAGGACATTCAAGAAGAAGAAATTCAGCAGAAATTTTTGAATCTGTTAACTAAATATCATGATGTTTTTTCACTACGGATGGAACCTTAGGAAAAACGGATGTCATCGATCAAATAAGGCTCAAGGACAAAACAGAAAGTAATCTATGTACCTTCGTACCGACTTCCTATGAAATTTCAGAATGAGATAACAGAGGAAGTAGGTAAAATGTTAAAAGAAGGAGTCATTAGGAAATCAAACAGCCCATTATAATTTTCCGTTAATAGTAGACCGAAAAAAGATCGAACTGGCGGATATGCGTAGATTTCGTCGTTTAAATGAAGAATCCCCTGACAGATTCCCAGTACCATGTACCGATGATATTCCTATCTTTACTAGGCCAGAATAAATATTTCACAAGCCTAGACTTACTAAAAGGATTTCATCAGATTCCGTTGGAACAAGAGAGTATCCCATACACTGCCTTCAGCACAGCCAGGGGACATTATGAATTTTTGCGTATGCCTTTTGGTTTACGTTGTGCTCCTATAACTTTTACTCGAATATGATAAACGTCGTGTTTGGAGACTTGTTGGGAGATATCCTACATGCCTCTACATGGATGACTTAGTAATCTTTTCCAACACTTAGAAGAACATTTACGTAAATTGGAGTTAGTGTTACAAAGGTTAAGGCAGCATAATTTAAGGGTAAAGATAAGTAAGTGTGAATTTTTAAAACAGAACTAGTCTATCTAGGTTTCACGGTTTCTAGTGAAGGTCTTAAAGTCGTCCACGATAAGGTGTCGGCTATCCGTAACTTTCCGATACCTACTAACGTCAAGGGAATACAGCAATTTTAGGATGCAGCGGATACTATCGCCGCTTCATCCGCAACTACTCAATCATAGCCGCATCCCCCTAACCGATCTTATAAAAAAGGGCGTAGATTTTCGTATGGTCTGAAAATTCATCAAACAAGGGGCGTTCGATAAATTGAAAGATGAACTGTGTAGTTCTCCTATCTTGAAATTTCCTGACTTCGGTAAGGAATTTTTCATCAGCAACAGACGCCTCAGATCTAGGAGTAGGTGGGGGTATTGCTTCAAACAATATGATAAAACAGTTTTTCCCTATAGCTTTTTATTCACGTAAACTGAGACCTTCCGAAAGTAAATATGCAGTAATAGACAAGGAAGGGCTCGCTATTGTTAATTCACTCGTGCACTTTAAATTCATAATATACGGTTACCCCGTCAAGGTTCTCACTGATCATAAGCCCCCCTAACCGACTTCTTTAAAGGCTTTAGTCACAGCCCAAGCGAACTCGGTGGCACATGATCATTCAGGACTTTGGCGCGAGGATCGGGTATTTACCTGGGAAAGCAAATATCATTGCTGACGCATTATCACGCAACCCCTCTTCATCTTGTACCGAGCCATTAGCTGAATTAATAGATATCTCAACCTCCACGCCCATTGTTAAAACTATATTGAACAGGAAGATCTGGGCTGGAGTGCTGAACTATTACAGACGGAACAAAGAAAAGATCCGCAAATAGAAAAAATCATCATTGCGTTTAAACGAAATCCGAAAGGAAACAAAAAGAATACCTAAAGTATAAGCAGCAGAATTATATCCTACAGGAGACAATATCCTGTGTAGAACCGTGACGAGGAAAACCCGCAACACACCGCAGTTGAATAACAACCAGGTGGTGGTGCCTATCTCACTCATACCCACTGTCTTAAAGTGGTTGCATGAAAATCCACTGCACGGACATCCGGGTTATACCTTGATGTCACAGAAAGCCAAATCCTTATTTATTGGCATACGATGCTTACAGATATAAAAAAGCACATAGCAAATTGTCGCACTTGTCAAGAATACAAAGGGCACACGAAAGACACCTGTCAAGCCTAGGGGCTTACCCCGTGCCAAATCAACCCTTTGAAAGAGTACATTTAGATTTATTAACAGGATTTTACGAGTCAGACAGAGGAAATAAGCACCTCTAGTAATATAGCGGTCGAGTGCGCTAGGAAGTTTTACGAGTGCTACATTTGTAAACATGGAATTCCACATCATTATCTCAGACTCGGGAGGGCGGGGAGTTCAATAATCATTTCCTTAACTCCGTGTGCGCAATTTCTTTGTATAAAGAAAATCAATACCATGATCTATCACCCAGAGTCTAATGGGCTAGTGGAAGGGCAAATCGTAAGGTTTTAAACATTTTAAGGGTCAACCTTAGGGGGGGCAGATCCCAACTGGGACATTGCCATACTGCGGTACTAAGCACACTTAATCACTCGTATCATGTGTCTATTAAAATGACACCGCACGAGGCACTGTACGGTATCCCGGCCCGAACGCCTTTCCACATCTTAAAGCCTACAACTAATTTATCAAATCCTCTAAAGGATGTTATGGATGCAAGCATAAGTCGATATAATATAATTCGTAAGAATTTAGAAGAAGCACAGATCATAATGAAAAAAAATCATGATAAAATAGCTAAGCCAACAAAGAACATATGCCGTGGGCGATCAGGTATACATACAAGTATACGTACGTAGAGGTTTAAATTATAAACTGACACCTAAGTTTGAAGGCCCGTTTAACATTTTAGAAAATTTAACGGCCAATAGAGTTAGGGTTCAAAATGTATCCAAACCCACTGATGTGAGAATAGTCCCATTGGCACATATCAGAATCTAAAGAAGGGTAGATGGAGTGAGGGAAAAAATGGTTGTATTTATGAAACTTGTATAATAATTTGATATATATATATATCTATTAATCATATTGTAGGTATAAAAAAAACCTATTCTTTTACGCGAATTATTACATATGTTTTACTTATTGCAGGTTTCAAAAATGAATCTGTTATTGTTAGGAGTGATATTGTGTATTCAGACATCTTTGTTGTATGGAAAGAGCGCTAGGACGAAAGAAATAGAATTTAATCATGGCTCGATTATCGAGAGAATCGATGATGTATTCATCGTGTCAAGTAATATTGTTATAGAAGTAGATATGCATGCTATTTTCTTACCTGAAGATGACGTCCTTAACTTAAAGAATGACCTGATGAGGTTTGGTATTTCCCTTAAGGAAATGCACGAACGTAATTTTCATGCTAACTCAGAGATTTCACTAGCTCAAACACTAAGCGTCGCGGAAATGTTTGTCTTATGACATACAAAATAAAAACTGCCGAGGCAGAAGAACTCGCTCGTGACCTGCTGATGTGGTCTGTGCGGCACAATACTCTTGAACGCCGCAACCCGCTTATTCTAGCTGGACTAAACATCTTAGGATCAGTTGCGAATCTAGGCTTAGGAATCTCAAATCGCCTCAAGATAAATAAATCAAAATAAAAGAATTGAGTTTTTGCAACACAAAACAGAACTGGCCTTATCTGAACTTCGCAGCCAGTTATCTTCGATCAATCAAATAATGAATATCGTTAATGAACATTCAAATAATATCGATCAGGTCATGGAAGTTCAACATTTGCTGGCTACTACTTTAGCTTACTATAGTTCGAAAAAATAGATCGTATCCCGTGTGAAAATATCCCACATTTTATTGAAAAGTCAAAAGATTACGTAGAAGCAATTACGTTAGCAACAAAGGGTGTGTTATCTCCTCACCTCATGCCTATTAAAGATCTGACGTTAACTTTGGAAAAACGGACGGGAGAAGCTAGGTTATATTCCTTTATTAGATGCCCATAAAGTAGAATTCTATTATAGCCTAATATCAGTCAGCGTTGAAAAATTATAGAATTATGATCACAATTCCTTTTGATTCTTCCGATGCTTGGCAATCATACAAAATAGCACCGTTTCCTACTTTCATGACGAATAACTCAAATCCAGTAATATCCATTTAACGGGGCATGTACTGATTTTCTTCTGATAAGAAATCATTTACAGTCATTAAAGACTTAGATAAAACTCACTCACTGTTCAGAAGCCATGAATAATAAAATTTGTACAGCTGACTCTTTTGAATTCTATCCTATATTCAACGGATTCATGTGAGTTAGACATAGTGCTAAACGGCTCTCTCTCTCATACAAGCGAAGGGTTGTCTGGGGAAACTTTATCCCTTTTACGGTAATAAATTCAATTACAGGATGAATAATGGTTCCTGGATCCGTTATGATAAGGCCGGATTCGACGTCGTGTGTCCGGACAGTACCACCGCCCATGCCCCTATCTTCGTAGCAGCCGATGGTTGTACGGGGACAACTACAAACTATACCGTCAGAGGGGTCAACACGATAATACGTGAGAAGGCGTATTTCGCGAACTACCCGTGGGCTTCCACAATCGTCCCCATCGATACCTCTCCCATACAACGCGCGAGTAGCTCATCGTCTGACGCAACTGGCTGAGATGACCCACGCGTCATCGACTTATGCAGGTGGAGAAAATCTTCGCTACTACATTCTGCTAGCCGTGTTCAGCGTGACGGCCATATTGGTTATCGCCGTCAACATCTTTGCTTGGGCGTCAGGCTGAGGCGTAAACAGAAGGATCTCCAAGGGAACGTACTGGCCCGTCTAGATGGACGTACCCAGTGTTCAAAAAAAATTACAAAGGTCGTTTTTGGGTATTTTTAGGGCCGCCTGAAAAACGTTGGCACTTCAGTTCGTGCCTAGGGAATTGTCTGGAATTGGCGTTGTGTGTGAAAAGCGTCCGTATGCTGGCAAAAAATGTAGGACAAGAAAGATCACGCCTTTGCATTTGAACAGTTAAAGTATCTCCAGGGCGCCTAATAAGCATTATAGCCCAATATTATACATTAATATATTCCTAAAGGTATTTTTCGGGCACCTAATAA
>NC_087201.1:147365245-147370245 GCF_015104395.2 Macrobrachium nipponense
TCTTTATATGTATTTTCTTCCTCGCCTTATCCTCCTACAACAGAGACCTATTACTAATATATTCCTCTCTGACTATGAATACTGAAAAGTTTAAAATGGTTCCAAATCCTTCTCTTTTCTCTTTGTACTATACTGAAGCTTTGTCCTCAACAAATCTGATTACCGAGCAGCTTTAAGAACTAGAGCCCTTAGCATTATAATACTGGTTTACTCAGAACATCAACATCGAATATAGATTCAAATATATAATTCCACAGTGCATTCCAAATTTCAGTTTAAATCTTAAAAACGAACACAATTATACAGGATAAAACATATCTTCTGTAAATGGTTATAGGTTACATTTTAATTCTTACCTTGTTTGAGCTACTTTCTGCAATTTTCGACTGCCCGAAGAGTGTTAATCTACGACCTCCTCTTTCAAAGAGCCTTTGTGGCGTCTTAAAAAAATTCTTTGATAAAGAAAAAAACACGTTCATTTTTATCGCAGGAATCGGCGGTTTCATTCACATGGGAGCCATCAAACGGCTTCCTCGCCGCCACGTGACGAAAAGAAGTTTGCCTCGGGCCCGGGGATCTAGTTTGATATGCTGCCTTTGTCTGAGCTTTCTTTGTGTGAACGGTAAAAATTCTACTTCGTGGTGGTGCTTGACGACTCTTTCAGACAGCCGCGTTCATATAGTTATGGAGAAAATAAAAGACATTTTTTAGAATTACTTAAACATAAAGGTGTTCAAGTACATTGGGAAGGAAAACTTTTTATTAATTTAACACTAGATAAAGCTACTGGTCCTCTTTTGTCAAAATCAGGGAAGCAAATACATTGAAAGTTCTGGTGGAAACAGTCTAAACACGCGTTAAGATCTTATTCAGAATTGCTTAATCATTAACGTTTGAAAGTATACATTCTGGAGGAAACATTGATTTAACGCTAAACAAAATACTGATATATTGTAGTCAAAATAAAGAAGGCAAAAAAATTTCAGGGTTTTGGTTAGTGTTATTAGATATATATATATTTTAGAATATATATATATATATATATATATATATATATATATATATATATATATATATATATATATAGATATACATACACACACACACACATATATATATATATATATATATATATATTATATATATATATATATATATATATATATATATATATATTATATATGTGTGTGTGTGTGTGTGTGTGTGTGTGTGTGTGTGTGCTCCAGAATGTACCCAGGAATTCACCCACACTGTATTGGGATAAGGTTAGCCCAAACCACTCATGGTGTTTTGAGACTGATTAGCCTTATTGGATGTTAGGGTTTCTTTTTCGCTTGGCCTATGTTTAAGATTCAATCAGGACTTTGCAGAAACCGGCTTATCCAAAAATAGCTACTATGAATACAAATGTAATTGTTTTTATATTATGAATTTACGTACATACATATACTGTATAACGGGCAAAATTCTGGTATTTAAGACGTGTGTTATGGTCATCCAAAATCTGGAAAGATTGAAATATTGAATTATATTCATTTAATGAACTTCAAATCACAATAGGCATTCAAACTCAAATGCGGCATTCTCTAAACAACACTTTGAAACTCATTTGTCAAAATATTATGGCACAGTTCTAAAAATATTTGCACCTTTCCTAGATAGCGACCCCAAAGTGTTTTAGCCTAGTATGTGTCCACCTTTGCGCCACGTGTTGTACAAGCCCGTCGGGAAGACCGCAAAAACATCAACAAAAGACTGTAAATATCATTGTAAGTTCTAGTGCAGAGTTACATTATAAAGCTGCTTGTTATTGGTGTATATTAGTCGCAAATAACGACCTCCGCACATTACTGGGGGTCACTATCTAGGAAAGGTCCAAATATTTTTAACATTCTAATCCATTCAGTGTCTGAAGTTGTTCATCCTTTCACCCACTGTCCTTAGTCTGTCAGCTTAAACGTCGTACCCATAGATGTCCCCACACGAAATAGTCCAGAGGAATCCAGCCTGGAAATTTCGATTCCCATCCTTTTACCCTTTGTCTTTCCAGTACATTTTCCCGAAGATTGTTTCCTTTAGAAATCCACGAACTGCCATTACGAAGTCGGTTCGAGTCTCATGACGCTGAAACCCGCATAATTCCCCGATTTCCTAATGGTACGTCATTCGATCGAGGCATGAGAGTATATGTTAACATATTGGAGGTGTGAGTCACCAGTTAGTGTCAGGGAAAATGTATGGACCAATTATCGTAATTCCCCAAATCTGTATGTCAGGTATATTTTCACAGGACATGATGTGCTTTACTAACTGTTTATGAAGCGTAAACCCCTAACAATGCTTTGCGCGAAGGTCTCATACCGTTTTGTAATTCCATGATGAAGTGACCACCTTATGTAGAAGAAAATTAATGCTGATTTCATTCTCTCTCTCTCTCTCTCTCTCTCTCTCTCTCTCTCTCTCTCTCTCTCTGTGTCTGTCTGCGTCTGTGTGTGCGTGTTCTAGATATGCACTGCCGTTCTCCGTTATCAATTTCACAAATTTTTCCCGCTGTCATCCGCTACCATTGACTCTCTCTCTCTCTCTCTCTCTCTCTCTCTCTCTCTCTCCTCTCTCTCTCTCTCTCTCTCTCTCTTCTATCATGTTAACCTATTCGTCTGTTCGTATGTTGATATTCCTAAAATAAATTTCTTGGCAATATTATTGCGTTTCTCGTCGCATTTTATTCCCACGGGACGTTTTAAAACTCCGCTAATGTCTTCTGCAACTGAAGGTTTGGTCATTTCTTGCGTTTCATTTCCTTTTCAATAATAATCTGGGTTCAGTGACACTAGATGTTTTCGGGAATCTTTAGCTACAGTACTGTAAGTTTTCCCATTTTTCCTATAACAGCATTAAAAAAAAAATTGGATTTCAAGAGTTTTCACACTTCCTGTCTGTCAGTTCTTTCCCTCCTTTGCTTATTCACCTCTCTGACCTTCATCCTCTTCTTTTTCTTCTTCTTCTTCTTCTTCTTCTCTAAGGGTTCGTTTACTTCTCCTCAGCACCTCGGAAGCGCACAATGGCTTGTTTATTGTGCGATTCTCGGATACGTAATGCCCTTTCCCAGGCAGTCCAATCGAGAGTAAATGGTTTCATCATCACTTCGGGAGGACGAAAAAAGTAACAGAGAGAGAGAGAGAGAGAGAGAGAGAGAGAGAGAGAGAGGAGCTGTGGTGACTAGGTCTAGGTGAACGCGTTTTCAGAACCGAAGGCCGGCCAACCTGGACACTTCGTGACTGCGTCTCTCTCTCTCTCTCTCTCTCTCGCGCGCGCGCCCGCGCGCGCCCGTGAAACTGAATGTTTTCTTTACGTTAACTTTATCTCTGCTCTTTTCTGGAATTTTGGGGTCAACGACGGTGACGTTTTTTCAGTTAAGTTTTCATTAAGTGACTGGAGTACGTGTCGTTTTTTATGTTAGGTTTTGATTAAATGATTGCCGTACCTGTGAATTCTTTCAGTTACGATTTGGTAAGCTGATTGCAGTTGCCTGTAGAAAATTTGTCCATGATAGGCTTTCTTCAAACTTTGGCAGTGCCACTGGCTACTGAGACCTCATATAGTCTTGGGTTTCATTTCCTTGTTTCTCAGTACTCTCAAACAGACTTTCCTTTGCTTATTTAGTCGTCACGTATTTATTGATTTACTTATTATTTATTTATTTATTTATTTATTTATTTACATATTAATGTGATCATATACATAGTTCCATTATATAGTTGCTTGTTGTTGCTTGTTATTTATTCATCTATCTATTAATAAGTTTTTGCGTAGTTTCATTATATAGCTACTTTATATATTCAAGTGTATTAATCATTGGTTTATACATTTCAATTATCTTAATAATTGAATTTAGAGTAAATATTTCTCCTTGGTCTTTATACGTTGCATAAGACCTAGAAATAAATCAATATCTTATTGAAGCAATCAATAATGAAACCATTACATTTTAAACTGAGGAAATACCTGTGATAATCATTCGTCTTGGATAATTAACATAAAATTTCCATAAATAAATAGATTTAGACTCCTAAGTGAATCCATTCAAGGCATCGTATGTGCAGGAGTTGTATTGAATTAAGATGAGGCGTCGACTCCAGTTCCTCACTTCTTCTCTCTCTCTCTCTCTCTCTCTCTCTCTCTCTCTCTCTTCTCCTCTCTCTCTCTCTCTCTTTCAAAGTAATTCCTAAAAAATGTCTTTACTCGTCCCCCCAAAACTGTCGTCGTTTACAAATGCCCTTATAAATTCTTGCCTCCGGTATCTGTTCATGGGCTATTTACGTCTTGCATTGTTTCTTTCAGTTTTTTAAAAAGAAAACAATATAACTTTGCGAACGGACCCTTCGGTGGGGTATAAGCTACTTCTTCATGGGTGTGAAGAGGTTTGAGGGAAAGTGGATTGTTTTAGCTTTTATTTTAAATATTATATATATATATATATATATATATATATATATATATATATATATATATATATATATATATATATATATATAATACATATATATATATATATATATATATATATATATATATATACAAGTCATATCACATTATCGTGATTCATATACAATAACATCGAGCTACAAATGTCTTTTAATATCTAATTCACTCTACCTCGGAATTAATATATTTTCATATATGCTTAACCGAAGAAAGGGAAATTTTATTAGGCGATAATAGAATTGTCGGCGCCCAGGCGCGAACCTAGGACACCATACAAATCAGAAACGTCAGTGAAGCTTTTACCCACTCCACCACCTCAAGAGGCTATAAATTAATGCCGTCTCTCACCCTCAAATACCTTTCGCGCTCAGGTATTCACTTGATTTGGAGCCAGCATTAACCCACCTCGACCTCGGTAGTGTTGTAGTGCTTATGATAGCATGTAGCCATTAATATAAGTCATATCACATTACTGTGATTCATATACATACATCGAGCTACAAATGTCCTTTAAT
>NC_087201.1:147372745-147380245 GCF_015104395.2 Macrobrachium nipponense
CGTCCTTTCGTGGATTATATACTTGATGTCAGCGTTCAGCTGTTCCCCAGTGCTACCTTTTCTGTATGTCAACCACATATGCAGTACTACATGAGAGGCTCATCAGAATAGTTTCCCCACAATAATGTCCAGCGCTTCCATGAAAATTGAAACTTTTCATTACCTGTGACACGACAACCCTTCTGCCTTTTATAGAACTTCATTTCCTCATTTCCCCAAGGCTTTTGAATTGTGCACTCTTTTCTGCACTGTATTGCCCTTTATTCATCATTTTTTTCTTCGAAAGTGGGAAAGTGAGTGCATGTCACATATAGTTTTACCTTTATTTTGAAATATCTCCCATAGGTGTTTCATAAAAAACACGAAATCCACTTGATCTCTTTCCTCGTCTAATCCGTTTTGTTCTTTCATTCACCCTTCCGTTATGCCCTTTAGTAACGTTATGCCATAAAATTCTTGCATCTTTCTTATCACCCTTTCCTCTTCTGCAGCGAAACTATAATGCCCTCTCAATTATTCCTTCATAATTTTGCTTCATCCTCAATTGCAGTTTTGGTTTGATAGAATTACTCATTTTCAATATTTGTTGAATTTATCGGAACTGTTGGTGTAAGTTATTGTGGAGATATGTATTTCATAGGTTATCTTTCTGATTCGCTCTTTTTATACTTTTGATGTCCATCAAAGTCACTTGCGTTAACTATACGTACTGCCACTTTCTCACTCCTTCCTCTCCAACTTAAATTCAAAACAATATCATATAAACCCGTCAACCTGCGCGCTGCCTCTTCTCTGATGATTCTGTCAAGAGATTTTTAGCTGTCCAAACCTTCCTCCTTTTGCTTCCAGACTTTCTCATAAATGTTTCCCAACGAAACGTTTCCTCCGCGCACTTTCTTACCTGTCTAACCCACAGTGCTCCCAACCCAAAATAATTGGCCTTGATCTTTGACCTTTGATCTGTGCTCTATCTCCGTCAAAAATGAAGCATCTCGAGCAGAGACTCTGACGGCGGAAGTGTTGATTTGATCTTATCGGTGTAACTTTCGAGGAAATGAAGAGACAGCGCCAGTTCAGAAACTGTCCTATTTGTTGCAAAAAATAACATCAGCCTTACAAGAAATGAAGTATTGCCAGGTCTATTCTAATGTGGAAATTCCTTAAAATGTATCATAAGTCAATAAATTAAATCATTCAGTAAATTTATAGATAGATAAATAAATACCGAAATAAATGAATACATAGATAATTAGATAAAAAAAAACAAAAATAAATAAATAAATACATAATAAATAAATAAACAAAGAGTGAAATAAGTAAATAAACAAATAAATTAGCAAGAGTCTGCAGAGAAGAAACAGCTGCTTAAATTCGACAACCCGTTGCTTACAGGGGATGCGATAAGCTGCATTACATTGGCATTACTGGCAAATGTAAATGCCATGCAGTTTATCACAAGGGAATCTCTCTCTCTCTCTCTCTCTCTCTCTCTCTCTCTCTCTCTCTCTCTCTCTCTCTTAGAAAGCCATATTCATTTTCTTATACGATCTTCCATAAAACTGAAAACGCAATTTCTTGAAGTTTTATTTTTTTTACGTGTTGGAACGTTCCAGAAGACTTTTCAGAATTATTTACCATTTATCGTCTTCGACGGCCGGATGCAAGAGCATACTTTAAAAGAAAACGGCTTTTCTTTAGCATAATCATAAACTTGGTTAACAAACTCCGGAGGTTAATGGGTATATTCAGATATCACATTTATAGCTTGGCTTCATTATATGACGTTTATGGAGCACGACGTGTTTTTGTTTCCTTTAACTGACGAGAGATCTTGATTTTTGCCGTTTCTCTGGAAGAATGCAACTTATGTTTGATGATGAGGTGCTACAGTGAGAGGGCTGAAATCTGCTCAAATCACCAGACGGTTGTTGATCTCTCTCTCTCTCTCTCTCTCTCTCTCTCTCTCTCTAGTGTAGCGAAAGTGTGTAAGATATACAATCATTCTTCGGTCTAGTTGCACAGAAACGTAATCGAAAATTAATACTTGTCTCCCAGGAGTTTCTTGACCAAATAGATCAACTGCTCTTTATAGATGGTAAAGAAACACATCTTGTTACTGTAAATAGCAGAGAAATATAGGACCACAGCAAATATCGTGTGGAGTCTCTTGGTGTGAGGTGAAATATGGACCCCATCCAAATGCATTGCGTCGTCGCCCCTTGTTCAATCCCAGCACTCCCCCCCCCCCCCCCATCTTCATTCCCCCATCCCCCACCCCCACCTCTCCGTCACGTTTTTCCTTCAGAGAAGAAACATGGTAGAGAAATAATGATTGGCGAGATCTGGAGATGCCTATATATATATATATATATATATATATATATATATATATATATATATATATATATATATATATATATATATATATATATACACACGTATATATGTCTGTTGTTGTGCAGTTCTAGGTCATGGAATAATCATTGACTTTTTATAATTGGCATTTAGGATCTAGTTCTCATAAATATAGTAAAACTTTGATTACAATATAATAATAATAATGATAATGATAATGATAATAAGAAGGAAATAACTTTGCTTACACAAGTCCTTTTAAAAAGGATGGCTGCATCATTTGAGTTAGTTTTCTATAGGGAAGCCTAAATATAAAATCAACTCAAATGATTCAGCGTTTTTTATAATAAAAATAATAAATGTTGCTCTTACCGAGTACAAACAGGTTTTTTTTTTTTTTCAGAGACTTAGCTTCCCGTAGAGTAAAAATAATAAATCAAGAAATAACTTAATAAGGCTTGCAACCCCAATCCGTGTGTAAATGGAATTCATTAATGGCAAGTTCTATATCTAAGAAATCTTCCTAAGGATAGGGATCAACTTTAGCAGACCTAACAAAATAGGCTTTTATACGTGGCAGTATATACGTGTTTATACGTATATACACTAGTTGTGTCACGAAGGCGGAAACTTACGGGATAAATATGAAATCTTAATATTAAACCTGGAGAGGAATAAATCTCCTGGTTTCATATGACATGACAGGAAACATCAAGGCGAAAGAGATCGGCAGCTCCTCCTCTGTCGGTCTCACAGGAAAGAAGCTCATAAAGATGCCTTTGGTGGAACACGAGATGAAGTTGGCCTGACAAGACTGAGTAAGGAAAAGATCCCGGGAATCGAATCTGAGTCCTAAAGACTCCAGCATTTGCTTCTGTGAGGTCCTCGTTTCGGATAAATGTCGAGGATTTATGACGGTAGAGTTCCTGTTCTTGTATAAGAGAAGTTCCGTATTAGACGTACTATATTGTGTGATGTCATGTGATGAATTTTTCTCTTGTCAATGGGGTTAGGAGGCAGTAGATCTTAGCCATTTAGGTTTTATAATCTTAACACATATATTCCTCTGATGGTTAAGTATTGCTTTACATTAAAAGTGCAAATAACCTCACCAGTCCTGTCAACAATATTTTCACAACCATTCATTTCCTGTGTAAATTTCCAGAACGATGAATCTGAAACTTTCGATAAAATAGATTGCATAAGTTTCTTTTTGTTCAGAGATATGATTGGATCTCTCTCTCTCTCTCTCTCTCTCTCTCTCTCTCTCTCTCTCTCTCTCTCTCTCTCAATTGATGCGTCTATCTTTGAACTATTGTTGCCTTTTAGTAAGCATGTAAATAACTTGAAGCGTAAACAACAATATTTTTATGACTATGCAGTTACTGTGTAAATTTCCAGACCAGTGACTTGTAAGATAAAATTCTTAACTTTCATCTTCGCTTATAAATAGGATTGCGTATCTCTCTCTCTCTCTCTCTCTCTCAAAAGATGCGTTTATCGTCGACGAAAGTAGAACCATAGCTACTGCTATTTAATAAACTTATTTTATGAAAAAAGAAACGTCATGGTGCGAGATGTAGTTTGCCCAATATTTCAGGAACGACGATACTGACTGACTGTGCCGTAGAGGCTGCCACCTTCATTAAATCAAAGTTTTAAATGACTGACGAAGCTTTGTTCCCTGCCATTCTTTCTTTTGATTGGTTCCAACCATTTTTAATCTCGGTTTAATTGCGCCTGTGTAGTTTTTTTTTCGCAAAATGTCATTGTAAAGAGTAAATAGAATGTAGCAGGTTTAACTGTCACTTTATTTGAAGCACTAGGGCATCTCCCGGACTATTTCACATTTTGGATTTTCTTTTCACCAAGATTTTTATTACTGTCTCTGAGACTATGATTTCATTCCAGTTTCAACACCAGTCTGTTTTCGAGCTTAACCACACCATTCTCTCATTTTTCATACGAATGTTTTTAGAATATTATTTTTATCAAGGACATCAGTCTTTCTTTGGAGTCGATAAAACATCAAGAACTTATGCTTCTCAAAATAGTTCTTTTTTCACTGTTGCCTTAATTTCCGCATAAATTTCCATGTAAATAACTACCGACTGCAGTAAAACGACGCGACGATCCAACTAGGGAAACCCTAAAATATTAAAGTACCCCCTAAGTGCCACTTTACTCGGATTCAGATTTTTTTCAGAAACAAAGATATGGCCGGTACAGGCACGGGACTTTATGACATGAAAAATGTAATATACCGGAAAGCGGCAACAAATGATGCTCCGGCGTATGCAGAATTCTTACAGAATAAATGATTTGGACGAAACGCTATCACAGAGAGAGAGAGAGAGAGAGAGAGAGAGAGAGAGAGAGAGAGAGAGAGAGAGAGAGAGAGATTTATGCTCTCGGGCCGTAACGCCACAGGGATGATTTTTCTGGCGTAAATGTTGGCTGAGATAACACCACTAAAAAGTTAATATAATAAAAACTGGCGAGACTCATTACGATGCATCGCTGCATCGAATGAAATGAGTTTGAGTCTGATATTATCAACCGATATCGTCACACAGAGAGATAAAATGAACTGATCAAACAAGTTTATTGAATTTTCCATGATAAATTACGGTACATTCTTATTCATGAATGGTAATGTAAACAATATATTTGCAAACTGGTGCCCTGGTTACTGTCTGGTATATATTGAAAAAATCGGAATACAATTTAGTTTTGGTATTGAAACTAACTCAGCATAAAGTATAAAATGTTTGTTGAACAGTTCTTGTATGTATAATGTATTATTATTATTATTGATTTTTTTTCGGTATTTATAGTGTGGGGCTCCAGGTTGCATCCTGCGTTCATAGGGGCCCATCACTTTTCTTAGTATGTGCGCTGTTTCTAGGAGCACACTCTTTTGCATGAGTTTTTCCAGATTCCTTTCCAGGGATCTTGGATTTGTGCCTAGTGTTCCTACGATTATGGGTACAATTTCCACTAGCAGATCCCATATCCTTTTTATTTCTATTTTCAGGCCTTCTTTTATCTTCAACTTTGGTGTCCCGTGTTTATTCCGGCATCAATGAGTGATACTTTCTTCTTGATTTTGTCAATCAACGTCACGTCTGGTTTATTGCACGTAACACCGTATCTGTTCTGATACCATAGTCCCAGAGGATCTTTACCTAATCGTTTTCTATCACTCCTTCAGGTTGGTGCTCGTACCACTTATTACTGCAAGATAGCTGGTGTTTCTTGCACAGGCTCCAGTGAAGGGCTTTTGCTGCTGAATCATGCCTCTTTTTGTACTGGTTCTGTGCAAGTGCCGGACATTCGCTTGATATGTGGTTTATGGTCTCGTTTTTCATATTGCATTTCCTGCATATGAGTGAGATGTTATTTCCATCTATAGTTCTTTGAACATATCTGGTTCTTAGGGCCTGATGTTGCGCCGCTGTTATCATTCCTTCTGTTGTCTTCTTGAGCTCTCCCCTCTGTAGCCATTGCCATGTTTCATTGCTGGCCAGTTCTTTAGTCTGTCTCATGTATTGTCCGTGCATTGGTTTGTTGTGCCATTCCTCTGTTCTGTTTGCTATTCTCCTGTCTGTATATTTCTGGGTCTTCGTCTACTTTTATCAGTCCTTCTTCCCATGCACTCTTGAACCACTCGTCTTCACTGGTTTCCAGATAATGACCCAGTGCTCTGTTCTCGATGTTGACAGAGTCTTCTATGCTTAGTGGTCCTCTCCCTCCTTCCTTTCGCGTTATGTATAGTCTGTCCGTATTTGCTCTTGGGTGTAGTGCTTTGTGTATTGTCATATGTTTCCTAGTTTTCTGGTCTATGCTGCGGAGTTCTTATTATTATTATTATTATTATTATTTTATTTTTTTTTTTTTTATTTTTTTTTTTTTTTTTTTTTTTTTTTTTGCTCTATCACAGTCCTCCAATTCGACGACTGGGTGGTATTTATAGTGTGGGGTTCCGGGTTGCATCCTGCCTCCTTAGAAGTCCATCACTTTTCTTACTATGTGTGCCGTTTCTAGGATCACTCTTCTGCATGAGGCCCGGAGCTACTTCAGCTTTAGTTTTTCCAGATTCCTTTTCAGGGATCTTGGGATCGTGCCTAGTGCTCCTATGATTATGGGTACGATTTCCACCGGCATATCCCATATCCTTCTTATTTCTATTTTCAGATCTTGATACTTATTCCATTTTTTCCCTCTCTTTTCTCTTCAACTCTGGTGTCCCATGGTATTGCGACATCAATGAGTGATACTTTCTTCTTGAACTTTGGTCAATGCAACGTCACGTCTGGTCTGTTTGCACGTATCACCCTATCCGTCCTGATACCATAGTCCCAGAGGATCTTTGCCTGATCGTTTTCTCATCACTCCATTCAGGTTGGTGCTCGTACCACTTATTACTGCAAGGTAGCTGATGTTTCTTGCACAGGCTCCAGTGGAGGGGTTTTGCCACTGAATCATGCCTCTTTTTGTACTGGTTCTGTGCAAGTGCCGGGCATTCACTTGCTATGTGGTTTATGGTTTCATTTTTCGTATTGCACTTCCTACATATGGGAGAGATGTTATTTCCGTCTATCATACTTTGAACATATCTGGTTCTTAGGGCCTGATCTTGTGCCGCTGTTATCATTCCTTCAGTTTCCTTCTTTAGCTCTCCCCTCTGTAGCTATTGCCAATTGTCATCGCTGGCTAGTTCTTTAGTCTGTCTCATGTATTGTCCGTGCATTGGTTTGTTGTGCCAGTCCTCTGTTCTTTCTGTCATTCTCCTGTCTCTGTATATTTCTGGGTCTTCGTCTACTTTTATTAGTCCTTTCATTGCCCATTCACCTTTAGCCACTCGTCTTCACTGGTTTTCAGATATTGCCCAGTGCTCTGTTTTCGATGTTGACGCAGTCCTCTATACTTAGTAGTCCTCTCCCTCCTTCCTTTCGTGTTAGTATAGTCTGTCCGTATTTGCTCTTGGGTGTAGTGCTTTGTGGTATTGTCATTTGTTTCCTGGTTTTCTGATCTATGCTGCGGAGTTCTGCCTTCGTCCATTCCACTATTCCTGCGCTGTATCTGATTACTGGCACTGCCCATGTGTTTATGGCTTATCATATTTCCGGCGTTGAGTTTTGA
>NC_087201.1:147385245-147405245 GCF_015104395.2 Macrobrachium nipponense
AAGTACCAGTATTTTGGGAAGGTTAAAGCTTATAGAATGAACTACTTGCAAAATACACGCAGCATAAATAGAATCGACATGGTGACAATGACTAAAATATGTAGAACTTATAAAAAAAATGTAAATGTAGGGATTAGCATATACGTTGCTAACCCATTAATTCTAAGTATTGTTTGATCCTCAATTCCATTGACATGAAATTACAGTAGGTGAGTCTTAATACTGATAGACTGTTGAGTGCCGAGACTATGAACTCGTGCTAAGAAAAGTCATTCGGACACATGATTTTGCGTTCACTCGGTCCCCAATTCAGGATGCAGAGCGCAGGCTCAAGTTTGTTTCAACCTCCATAAAGAGATGAAGTAAATATTGATATAAAATTTTCATTAATGTTCTCTATCCTCAATATACTGGACGATACACTTAAGAAAATGTATTTCATATTGTTTTACGTATGGTCACTACACTGTTCATCAAATGTAATGGGAAAAATATTCCTTTAATTATTAGTGATTTATTTAGGAATTGATTCATCATCCTCCTCTAATATCTTTACACTGCTGTTGCGAAAGTGATTGGAACTGTGAAATGTTTTCGTTTTTGTTGTGGACACGAGTGCGTGGTAGTGTAGCCAGTCCCTTATGGGCACGAGTGCGTGGCAGTGTAGCCAGTCCCTTTTTTTATTTTTTTTTTCGGTCACTTTGAGTATGGGAGCGCTGCCCTGAATCTTTCGTCTGCTTTTGGTAACACTAGAAAGAACCGTGTAAGAATCACGAATGCTCTCGTGTCAGAAGGACACAACCGGTCCACCCTTCAATTTGGCTATTTTACCAAATTATTAATACAAATGATTATCTATCCCTTGCAAGGTAAGCTTTTAAAGTCGTAATATTACCGTTAGTGCATTAGTTGGAACAGATCACTATCATGAAAGAACAGTAGCAGACGAGAATTCAAGTGCAGAGTTGCCTGCCCAGTCAAACCTGATTGGAACGCCTTGATGTGGAAAATTTTCATTGTCGTGAAAGATGCTTCATGTTCATTAGTTGTCATGAGATTTTGCTGTGTTAATTGAGTTGTAACTTAGCGTTTGATAGGGTTGTAAAACGTTAAAAAAAAGGTAGTTGTGTGTTTTGTTTGTATAAAGTTTTTGCAAAAGCCAGTGCCAAAGGGTACCACCACATGGCCGTCCTCTTTCAAGGAAATTTCCACTGCTGAGCATGATCTTAGACTAGGCTATACAGTAATTTAAGAAGGCCTACCCTAGACTAATCCTGTTTGAATGAGGAATTATGACTATTTTTGACAAATATAGTTAGGCTATATGTGTATACGTAAGTTCATGGAAAACTTAATTACGTGGAACTTAGCCTGTACCCTCATTAAACTAACCTAACTTTGTGGCCTATTGTAACCTAGTCAAAAATCAGCCATGTAAACTTTGCATAGGCTATCCTTAACGATTTCTTGAGAAGCCTAGGCTAGACTATATCCTGTTAAAAGGCACCTTAGCCTAATTATACCTCATTTTAGTTTTAAGTTTTTCTCAGAAATCTTTCAGGTAGCCTTACCCATTGACATATATTGTGTACAAACATTTAGTACTGTGTGGAGTAGGGTATCAAATGATTTACACCTTACTGAAAATAATTGATTCCAGGGCTGCTCCACGTTTGAAACTATCCTATTATGAAGAAAAAGCAATTCCCATAATATGTAGTCAATATATTTTTTGAAGTCTCTCAATATAAATAGATATTTTTTGGTTGTAGTTTTAAACTACGCACTTGTATTGATTTCTGGAAATAAAAAAAATCAAATAAAATTAATATTTCCAGGGATCTAGTCAAGGGATCTAGTCTAAGGATCTAGTCCAGGAGTTCTGAAGACTAGGTAAATTAACCAAGTCCAGGAGACTAGGCCTGGGAGAAATTTGGCATGATGTAATGATTAATAAAGAAAGAAGCTGAGTACCTGGAATTTTCTTCAATACCCCTAAAATGGAAATCAGCACTTCAATTGCCTCCCAGTGGGAAGACATCACCTGGCCTCATCAGTAGTAAGACCCATACACACAAGGAATATCATGCAATAGCAGGTAGGACAGGTCTACCCTAATACCCAGGCAACATAAAGGTCATTAATCTTCATACCCACCGTGTCAACTATGACACAGTACCATTCTCCGACCCCTGTCTCCAGGCAAGAAGACTGACTACAGTGTATATGTATACTAATAGTATTCTTATTCTCGTATATCTTAATGTCATGGTGAGGGAAAAATACTCCCGTGACACAAGTAATTACTGTCATGAGAGTAAATGGTAATCTTCTATTATAACAAAACCCGAGTGGAACTATCTTGTTTGTCAGCGCGGGCGGGGGGGGGGGGGGGGGGGGGGGGGGGGGGGGAGGGGGGGGGGGGGGGGGGGGGGGGGGGTGGGGGGGGGGGGGGGGGGGGGGGGGGGGGGGGGGGGGGGGGGGGGGGGGGGTGGGGGGGGCGGTACGGGGGGGGGGGGGGTGGGGGGGGGGGGCGGGGGGGGATTTAGGATAGACAATGAGGAATCGCGTTAGGGTGGGGGAGTCATACACAAATCCCACCCTCCTCCTGCAAAAACAAAATCTACATTTTTGTCCGCCCCATGTGGGGCAGGGTGGGTTGGTAGGTTGAGGATCGGGAAGGTATGGGGAGGGAAAAGAAAATACACATCCACCTCCTCCTGCAAACATGTGATCCACCGTGGGCGAGGGCGAAGTTCGTAGGGAGTCAGGAGGGCCGGAATCTGGGACAAGAATCAAGTGCGGTTTGGTTGACGTTTGAAAGGTGAAAAACAGTACCAATTGTCAGCACGAAAAAGGTTTCAGAAAGTGGAGAAAAAAGACTGAAAGTGAGAGCCAGCAGCAAGGGGGAGGGGTGTTTTCAGAGAAAATAAAAGTTAGGGTGATGAGGCAGTTAAAGTAATTATATATGGTGATATGATCAAAGTGGTTGCCTTGGTAAAGGTAATCCGTGAGTTAATGTATCTATGTATATATGTATATGTGTGTGTGTGTGTGTGTGTGTGTGTGTGTATGTATATATATATATATATATATATATATATATATATATATATATATATATATATATACTATAAAGATATATATATATATATATATATATATATATATATATATATATATATATATATATAGATATATATATACATAATATTTACATACACACACACATATATATATGTGTGTGTGTGTGCTAATCCCTGCACATTTTTTTTTAGCATTATTTTAGTCATTGTCACCATGTCGATTCTATTTATGCTGCATGTATTTTGCAAAGTAGTTCATTCTATAAGCTTGAACCTTCCCAAAATACTGGTACTTAGCATCGAAACTTCGCATCTATAAAGGAAAATAAGCTCAATACCCTCTTCACAAATTTCTCCCTTGCTCCCATAAGAAATTCAAGTCGCTTCTCAATTAATTTTTTTCCAGTAGAATGTGTCTTTCACCAAAACACCTGTACATTTCCTATGAAATCTAATTCTTTTTCAGGCAACATAACCTCGTCATTATCAATCTAGCCTCCTGTGGGGGCAAGCCCAGCCTCAATGGTGTGCGGTCCCAAGCCCGGATAAATAGGGAGGGTTGGTGTCAGGAAGGGCATCCGACTGTAAAACCCACGCCAAAACCAATGGAATGAGTCGTGATATTTGATGAGAATAGGGCTAGGGCGTACTCCGTAAACGACGCACAGACACATCGCCCTAACTCTGTGACAAGGCGAGGGCTACTGCATCATGAGCGGGTGCAGCTAAGAAGCGAGCTCTAAATGTGATCAGGAATAGGCCAGCTCAATATTGGGTCTATGACAGGAAGAGGAAGAGAGTTGGCAGAGTTAATGAGGATAAAGAGAGTGGATATTTTGTGTGTGCAGGAAACTCGATGGAAGGGTAATAAAAAGCTAAAGAAACTGGGGGATGGCTACAAGTTAATCTATAGTGGAGCAAATGAGCAGGGTAGGAATGGCGTTGGAGTAGTGTTGTCGGGGGAAATGAAGAATGCAGTGACGGAAGTGAGTAGAAAGAATGACCGCATTATGAGAGTGAAGATATGTTATGGAGGGGAAACAATGAACATCATTAGCGCTATGCTCCACAAGTGGGCTGCACAGAGGAAGAAAAGAGCCGTTTTTGGAACGAAATGAGTGAGGTAACGCTAGAACTGGAAGAGCAGGAGAGGACTGTAGTGGGGCAGACTTTAATGGACATGTCGGAAATGAAAAGGATGTAATTGAACGTGTGCATGGAGGACATGGGATTGGGGGAGAGAAACCCAGAAGGAGAGAGTATAGTAGACTTTGCCGTGTCCTTTGATATGGCAATAGTGAACACATTCTTCAAAAAGAAGAGGGGAGCACTTGATAACATACAGGAGTGGCGGTATGCACACAAATAGATTACCTCCTTAACAAATAGATCAAGGTGGTGGAAGTTAGGAATTGTAAAGTTATCCCAGGTGACCACGTGGCCCCCCAACATAGGCTCCTTTGTATGGATTTTAAAGATGAAAGAGAAAAGAAAACGAAAACGAACGAAAATGGGTAAAGAAAATCAAGTGGTATAAATTGTTAGGGAGGGATATGATAAGAAGAGAGAGTTCAGGAGAAGAGTGCTGGGAGAGGTTGATCTGGGAATTGAAGATGGTGAGAATGGTGGAGGCATAATGCATCAGTGATTAGAAGACATGGAAAGGAGATACTAGGGGAAACATGGAATAGTAATGGAGGAAAAGGAGAGCTGGTGGTGGGAAGAAGAGGTGGGGGAATGGTGAAAGGTAAAAGGGAGGCAAAGAAGAGATTTGAAAGAGTCACAGCTGCAGGAGGACAGAGAAAGATTAGGAGAGAAAGAAACAAAGAAGTAAAAGGGTGGTAGCTCAAGCTAAGGCAAGGGCATATGAAGAGGTTTATAATGAACTGGAAACCAAGGAAGGGTTGAGTAAGATGCTCAAACTGTCAAAAGTAAGAAATAAAAGAACAAAGGGACATCACCCATATTAAGCAAATGAAAGATAGGAAGAAGACATCCTGAAAAGATGGAAAGAGTATTTCGAACAACTGCTAAATAAGAAAATGAAAAGACTTGTAAGAGAGGATGGCAAGTAAACATGGAATGGTAATGGGGATATCTAGGGATGAAGTGATACGAGCTTAAAAAGAATGAGAAATGGGAAGGCAACAGGACCTGACTTAATCCCAGTCGAAGTTTGGAAAAGCCTTAGGAGAGGAAGGGTAGACATCTTGTATGATCTGATGGTAAAAATATTCGAAACAGGAAAAGATACCAGAAGAATGGCGGGAAAGCATATTGATACCTATATTTAAGGTAAAGGTGATGTCCAGGAATGCAGTAATTATAGAGGTATAAAACTAATGTCTCACACCCCGTTGAAGATTTTGAAAAAGAATATAGATAGCAGGCTGAGAGAGGAAGTTAGAATAGGGAAGGAACAGTTAGGATTTATGAAGGGAAGCGGCACAACGGATGGATTTTGCATAAGGCAGCATATGCAATAAGGCAGCTATGGAGAAATTCAGAGAAAAACAACGAGACCTGCATGGTATTCATAGACCTTGAAAAGGCCTATGACAGAGTGCCAAGGCAAGAAAAAAATTTTTTTTTTTATGGAAGATGTTTTTGAGGGAGAAGCCTGGTGCCGGAAAAGTATGTCAGAATTATTCAGGAGATGACAGGAATGTGTATACTAGAGTGAGGAGTAGTGTTGGTTAGACGGATGGATTTGAGGATAGGAGTTGGATTACACCAGGGGTCAGCACTTAGCCCATTCATCTTCAACATCGTGATGGATGTAATGACCAGGGATGTTAGAGAAGCAGTGCCATGGTGCATATTATACGCGGATGACATTGTGTTGTGTTCAGAGGGGAAGGAGGAGTTGGAGGGGAGGTTGGAGAGGTGGAGAGCAGCACTTGAGAGAGGAGAGGAATGAGAATAAGCAGATCAAAAACCGAATATATGTGTTCTAGTATTACTGAGGACGGTGGAAGTAGCATAAGATTGGGTGGGGAAGAAATAAAGAAAGTACAGAAGTTCAAGTACTTAGGGTCCGTATTGGAGGATAGTGGAAGCATGGACCAAGAGGTGAGACACCGAATTCAGGCAGGATGGAATAACTGGAGGTCTGCATCAGGGGCCCTCTGTGACAAGAAGGTCCCTCTGAAATTGAAAGCAAAGTTCCATAGGACGGTGGTCAGACCAGCAATGTTATATGGAACAGCAAACGGCAAGTATGAGGAAAACAGAGGAGAAGATGGATGTAGCAGAAATGAGAATGTTGAGATGGATGTCGGGAGTAACAAGGGAAGATAGGATTAGAAATGAGTATATAAGAGGATCAACAAAGGTAGCTGAAAATAAAAATCGAAGAAAATACAGGAAGGAAGGCTTCGATGGTATGGACAACCTGTTACGAAGGGAGGAACGGCATGTTGGAACGCATACGATGGAAATGGAAGTGCAGGGTAGAAGGAAGAAGGGCAAGACCAAGCAAAGAGATGGCGTGATTGTGTAAGGGAAGATATGGAATTGAAAGGTATAAATGAGAACGAGGCACAGGACAGAAATCGATGGAGACGACTCATTCGTAATGGCGACCCCATATAAAAATGGGTTTAAGCTAGGAAGAAGAAGATAACCTCGTCATTATCCTGTCTGTTTCACCATTTCACAGACCCAAATTACATGAAATTACAACATCAAATGACATAAAATGACAAAATTGCAGGATAAAATTACATGAAATAACGTGAAATAATTGTGATAAATGTTCAATCCTTCGCTCTACCTGAGACCAGTTTGCTATATATGTCCATCTAATAAAGTTCAACAATGGTAATAAGCAACATATATGAGACTTTTAGTAAAAATACTCTCTTCTCTCACATGTGTCTAATGTTATACCAATACATACATACTTACATGCATACACAACAAACAAGATATACAGTATATATATACACACATATGTATATATATTATAATAATATATGCAATATATATTATAGATATATTATATATATATTATTATGTAATTATATGAGATATATATATTATAATATATTATAAGATATATTATAATTAGATATCTATATATATATAATATATATAGAATCTATACAATATATATATAATATATTGATATGTATAATATATTAAGTATATTAATATTTATATATTATTATATAACATATATATATATATATAATATATATATCTATATATATATATATAGATATATATTATATTATATATAGATATATATATAACAGTATATATTATTAATAATATATATATATATATATATTATATATTATATTATATAATTATATATATAATATAATTATATATGATTTTCAACATACTAAAAAACAAAAAGCATTTAAAATTTCAAACTGAATTCCTATTAAATCGTATTCCAAATGCATTTTAAAGACGAGAGTCCCTCAAAAAGAAAACATGGCGTCGTTTATTGCATAAGCTGAAGCCAGCTTCCCCGGCCATTCGTCATTCCGTTAGTCGCCCAAGCCTTCGCTTTATATTTCTCTCAGGCGAATTGACCTTTCTAGAACCATTCCGTTTACGATATCACCGGCACAATGGCGCATCCAAGCGAGAGGGCTCCCGTGTGACTCAAGGCAAATTTAAGATTAGTTCTCTTAAATGGCTTTCTGTTTGTCGTAAACGAGGAATTACGCACAAGGGAATCTGATTGGTTTTTTAGGCTATCTTGAGTAGCTGAGAGAGAGAGTAGAGAGAGAGAGAGAGAGAGAGAGAGAGAGAGAGAGAGAGAGAGAGATAGGTGAATTAATTGCTGGAGAGTTTGTTTTTCTCTTGTCTCCCGTCATTTAGAACGATCAAGTTAGCTAATGGATAACCGAGTCGGAGATATAGGAAGAAGACGGTCAGGTGAATAATAAATGAAGTGTATATATACTATATATATATATAGATATATATATATATATATATATATATATATATAATATATACATACATTACATAACCACATATATATATATATATATATATATCTATATATATATATATATATATGTATAATTTATTTTAATTATATTCACTTCATTTATTCGATCACCTGACCATCTTCTTCCTATATCTTCTAAGAAACACTCGTTATTCCATTATATATGAGGAGAGTTACTTTATTCACCTGATTCATATTTACGCATTAAGTTACAATGTCCCTTTAATATCTAATTCGCCCTAACTCGGCATTAATATATTTTCACATATGTTATCTGAAGGGAATTTCTAAGTTCGTAAGAAATTTTGTCGGCTCATGGGCGTGAACCATGAAACCAAGAATTCAGGACGTACAGGTTTCCGTGGTTCGCGCCCATGAGCAGACGAAATTTCTTTTGAACAAAAAAATTTCCCCTTTGGTTAACCTATATGACAATATGTTAATTCCGTGTTAGTCCGAATTACATATCAAAGACATTTGTTGCTCAATTTGTATATAATATATATATATATATATATATATATATATATATATATATATATATATATATATATATATATATATATAATATATATATATACATACATATAGATATATATATATATATATATATATAATATATATATTATATATATTATATATATACATACATAGATATATATATATATAATATATATCTATATATATATATATATATATATATTATATATATATATATTATATATATATATATATATAATAAAAGGAGCCCATAAAAACACCAAAATGTAGAGAGAAAAGTACTATATTTCAGAGACTGCTGTCTCTCTCTTCAGGTATATGAATGAGAAAAGTTTTACAGAAAAAGGTGGTATTTATACCAAGAGAATTCGTCCACAAGTAAGCCAATTTAGGTCACCCCCGCTGATAATCTTCCTTAATCTCTTAAGCGTTGGTTGAATGAACACTGCGTCGACGATGTCCGATGTCCAATTCCCTTTTGAGATGTTCATTACCTGCTTCTCTTTTATTAAGGCCGATTCCATCATTTGACTCTTGTACCGGCAGTTGCTGCTATAAATTACACGTGACATATTCCAGTTTATTCTATGGTTATGTTCATTTATATGGTTGAAAATAGCTGAGTTCTGTTGTCCATACCTAACTGACCGTTGTGTTGTATTAATCTCTGGGGAAGTGATTTACCTGTAAATAAACCGATGTAAGATTGGTCACAGTCCTGGCATGGGATCTCATATACCCAGAGTCTTGGGCGATGTCTTTTGTTGGACGTTAATCAGGGATTGGCTAAGGTATTTGGGTAGGTAAATGCAAAAGGGTTGGATTTCCCAAGGGTGTGAGTTACTCTCTAATCGTCTCCAGGTGGGGAATTTTTATTTATTGTTGGGTGTGTCTCTGGTCTTGTCTTTAGGGGGTCGGTAGAAAATTACGTTGCTTTTTGAATTGCTTGCTCAATTATATGGTCAGGATACTTTAAAGATGAAAGTTGCTTGCGAATTAGTTCAAATTCTTTTTCCAGGAAATCTGGGGAACAAATCGTAAGGCTCTTAAGAACAGGTGCTAGCTAGACCTATCTTGATAGTATTGTCATGATAGCTAAAGTAGTGAATATATGAAGTGAGAACGTTGGTTTTCTGTATATGGTAAAATTGTATTCTGTCGTGTCTCTGATTATTAAAACATCAAGAAAAGGAATTTTGTTGTCTGTTTCCCATTCAACTTTAAATTTGATGCTGGGCACTAATGCGTTAATTTTGAGAGGAATTCATTAAATTACCTCACTTATTATCCCAAAATGTTAGTATGTCATCCACGTATCTCATCCACAGCATGTTTTGGGTTTTATTGCATTATTACTGTAGTTTCAAAGTATTCCATGTACAGATTGGCTAAAATAGGACTTAAAGGACTACCCATACTACACCCGAATTTTGCTTGTAGAATGATTCCCCGAATGAGAATACGTTTATTAGTATGCACATAATTCAACTAACTTTATTATTTTGTCAAGTGCCAAAGGGAAATGATCTGAATAGGGGGATAATTTTCCCTTTAAAAACTGGAAAGAACGTCCTGTACTGGTAACTTTTGTGAATAGGGAGTCTACGTCAAGGCTTAAAAGTTTTATGTTGTTGAAGTGGTATATGTGGCTTCTCGAATTTGTGACAAAAGTCTCCGAATGTTTGATATGACTGGGAGAAAAAAGTGCCTAAAAAAAGGAGAAAGGAGGCCAGCCTAAACCATTTAGAAATTTTGTAATGGAAAGCTCCGGCGCATGAAACGATGGGCTGAGTGGAAGATTGTCTTTTTGAGTTTTGGGAAACCATAAAATAGGGGGTTAATTAGTATTAAGTACTTAAATTTTCTCATAGTTCAATACTCTTTTTTTGTCTTTGCCAATTAATCTTCCTTCCGAAAAAATTCTGTGGGAACGTTTCTGAGGGATTTTTCGTCAGTTTTTCGTAAGATTTGTGTCGCTAAGGAGCTGGTTGACAAAATCAATAGAAGTATCACGCATTGATGCGGAATAACACGGACAAACCAAGTTTAAGAAAAAAGAGGGCCGAATAGAAATAACAAGGATATGGGATCTGCTAGTGGAAATTGTACCCATAATCGTAGGAAAACTAGGCACAAATCCAAGATCCCTGGAAAGGAATCTGGAAAAACTCATGCAAAAGAGTGTGCTCCTAGAAACAGCGCACATACTAAGAAAAGTGATGGGCCCCTATGAACGCAGGATGCAACCTGGAGCCCCACACTATAAATACCGAAAAAAAATCAATAATAATAATAATACATTATACATACAAGAACTGTTCAACATACATTTTATACTTTATGCTGAGTTAGTTTCAATACCAAAACTAAATTGTATTCAGATTTTTTCAATATATACCAGACAGTAACCAGGGCACCAGTTTGCAAATATATTGTTTACATTACCATTCATGAATAAGAATGTACCGTAATTTATCATGGAAAATTCAATAAACTTGTTTGATCAGAGTTCATTTTATCTCTCTGTGTGACGATATCAGTTGATAATATCAGACTCAAACTCATTTCATTCGATGCAGCGATGCATCGTAATGAGTCTCGCCAGTTTTTATTATATTAACTTTTTAGTGGTGTTATCTCAGCCAACATTTACGCCAGAAAAATCATCCCTGTGGCGTTACGGCCCGAGAGCATAAATCTCTCTCTCTCTCTCTCTCTCTCTCTCTCTCTCTCTCTCTCTCTCTCTCTCTCTCTGTGATAGCGTTTCGCCCAAATCGTTTATTCTGTAAGAATTCTGCATACGCCGGAGCATCATTTGTTGCCGCTTTCCGGTATATTACATTTTTCATGTCATAAAGTCACGTTCCTGTACCGACCATATCTTTTTTTCTGAAAAAATCTGAATCAGAGTAAAGTGGCACTTAGGGGGTACTTTAATATTTTAGGGGTTTCCCTAGTTGGATCGCGTCGTTTTACTGCAGTCGGTAGTTATTTACAATGGAAATTTATGCGGAAATTAAGGCAACAGTGAAAAAAGAACTATTTTGAGAAGCATAAGTTCTTGATGTTTTATCGACTCCAAAGAAAGACTGATGTCCTTGATAAAAATAATATTCTAAAAACATTCGCATGAAAAATGAGAGAATGGTGTGGTTAAGCTCGAAAACAGACTGGTGTTGAAACTGGAATAAAATCATAGTCTCAGAGACAGTAATAAAAATCTTGGTGAAAAGAAAATCCAAAATGTGAAATAGTCCGGGAGATGCCCTAGTGCTTCAAATAAAGTGACAGTTAAACCTGCTACATTCTATTTACTCTTTACAATGACATTTTGCGAAAAAAAACTACACAGGCGCAATTAAACCGAGATTAAAAATGGTTGGAACCAATCAAAAGAAAGAATGGCAGGGAACAAAGATTCGTCAGTCATTTAAAACTTTGATTTAATGAAGGTGGCAGCCTCTACGGCACAGTCAGTCAGTATCGTCGTTCCTGAAATATTGGGCAAACTACATCTCGCACCATGACGTTTCTTTTTTCATAAAATAAGTTTATTAAATAGCAGTAGCTATGGTTCTACTTTCGTCGACGATAAACGCATCTTTTGAGAGAGAAAGAGGGAGAGAGAGAGATCGAGAGAGAGAGAGAGAGAGAGAGAGAGATACGCAATCCTATTTATAAGCGAAGATGAAAGTTAAGAATTTTATCTTACAAGTCACTGGTCTGGAAATTTACACAGTAACTGCATAGTCATAAAAATATTGTTGTTTACGCTTCAAGTTATTTACATGCTTACTAAAAGGCAACAACAGTTCAAAGATAGACGCATCAATTGAGAGAGAGAGAGAGAGAGAGAGAGAGAGAGAGAGAGAGAGAGAGAGAGAGAGAGAGATCCAATCATATCTCTGAACAAAAAGAAACTTATGCAATCTATTTTATCGAAAGTTTCAGATTCATCGTTCTGGAAATTTACACAGGAAATGAATGGTTGTGAAAATATTGTTGACAGGACTGGTGAGGTTATTTGCACTTTTAATGTAAAGCAATACTTAATCATCAGAGGAATATATGTGTTAAAATTATAAAACCTGAATGGCTAAGATCTACTGCCTCCAAACCCCATTGACAAGAGAAAAATTCATCACATGACATCGTACAATATAATATGTCTAATACGGAACTTCTCTTATACAAGAACAGGAACTCGACCGTAATAAATCCTCGACATTTATCCGAAACGAGGACCTCACAGAAGCAAATGCTGGAGTCTTTAGGACTCAGATTCGATTCCCGAGATCTTTTCCTTACTCAGTCTTGTCGTGTTCCACCAAAAGCATCTTTATGAGCTTCTTTCCTGTGACACCGACAGAGGAGGAGCTGCCGGTCTCTTTCGCCTTGATGTTTCCTGTCATGTCATATGAAACCAGGAGATTTATTCCTCTCCAGGTTTAATATTAAGATTTCATATTTATCCCGTAAGTTTCCGCCTTCGTGACACAACTAGTGTATATCCGTATAAACACGTATATACTGCCACGTATAAAAACCTATTTTGTTAGGTCTGCTAAAGTTGATCCCTATCCTTAGGAAGATTTCTTAGATATTAATGAATTCCATTTACACACGGATTGGGGTTGGAAGCCTTATTAAGTTATTCCATGATTTATTATTTTTACTCTACGGGAAGCTAAGTCTCTGACAAAAAAAAAAACCTGTTTGTACTCAGTAAGAGCAACATTTATTATTTTTATTATAAAAAACGCTGAATCATTTGATTGATTTTATATTTAGGCTTCCCTATAGAAAACTAACTCAAATGATGCAGCCATCCCTTTTAAAAGGACTTGTGAAAGCAAAGTTATTTCCTTCTTATTGTTATTATCATTACTATTATTATATTGTAATCAAAGTTTTACTATATTTATGAGAACTAGATCCTAAATGCCAATTATAAAATGTCAATGATTATTCCATGACTTAGAACTACACAGCAACAGACATATATACGTGTGTATATATATATATATATATATATATATATATATATATATATATATATATATATATATATAGGCATCTCCAGATCTTGTCAATCATTATTCCTCTACCATGTTTCTTCTCTGAAGGAAAAACGTGACGGAGAGGTGGGGGTGCGGGGGGGGGGGGGGGTGCTGGGATTGAATAAGGGGCGACGCAATGCATTTGGATGGGGTCCATATTTCACGGCGCACCAAGAGACTCCACACGATATTTGCTGTGGTCCTAGATTTCTCTGCTATTTACAGTAACATGATGTATTTCTTTGCCATCTATAAAGAACAGTTGATCTATTTGGTCAAGAAACTCCTGGGAGACAAGTATTAATTTTCGATTACGTTTCTGTGCAACTAGACCGAAGAATGATTGCATATCTTACACACTTTCACTACACTAGAGAGAGAGAGAGAGAGAGATCAAACAACCGTCCCTGGTGATTTGAGCAGATTTCAGCCCTCTCACTTGTTAGGCACTTCATCATCAAACATAAGTTGCATTCTTCCAGAGAAACGGCAAAAATCAAGATCTCTTGTCAGTTAAAGGAAACAAAAACACGTCGTGCTCCATAAACGTCATATAATGAAGCCAAGAGTATAAATGTGATATCTGCATATACCCATTAACCTCCGGAGTTTGTTAACTAAGTTTATGATTATGCTCAAGAAAAGCCGTTTTCTTTTAAAGTATGCTCTTGCATCCGGCCGTCGAAGACGATAAATGGTAAATAATTCTGAAAAGACTTCTGGAACGTTCCAACACGTAAAAAAAAAATAAAACTTCAAGAAATTGCGTTTTCAGTTTTATGGAAGATCGTATAAGAAAATGAATATGGCTTTCTAAGAGAGAGAGAGAGAGAGAGAGAGAGAGAGAGAGAGAGAGAGAGAGAGAGAGAGAGAGCTTATCGCATCCCCTGTAAGCAACGGGTTGTCGAATTTAAGCAGCTGTATCTTCTCTGTAGACTCTTTCTAATTTATTTGTTTATTTACTTATTTCACTCTTTGTTTATTTATTTATTTATTTATTTGTTTATTTATTTATTTATTTATTTATTGTTTATTTATTTATATTTTTATTTTTTTTTTCTTTATCTAATTATCTATGTATTCATTTATTTCGGTATTTATTTATCTATCGATAAATTTACTGAATGATTTCATTTATTGACTAATGATACATTTTAAGGAATTTCCACATTAGAATAGACCTGGCAATACTTCATTTCTTTTAAGGTTGATGTTATTTTTTGCAACAAATAGGACAGCTTATGAACTGGCGCTGTCTCTTCATTTCCTAGAAAGTGACACCGATAAGATCAAATCAACACTTCTGCCGTCAGAGTCTCAAAGCTTTTTTTTATCGCCTGCTCGAGATGCTTCACTTTTGAGGGAGATAGAGCACAGATCAAAGGTCAAAGATCAAGGCCAATTATTTTGGGTTGGGAGCACTGTGGGTTGGACAGGTAAGAAAGTGCGCCGAGGAAACGTTTCGTTGGGAAACATTTATGAGAAAGTCTGGAAGCAAAAGGAGGAAGGTTTGGACAGCTAAAAATCTCTTGACAGAATCATCAGAGAAGAGGCAGCGCGCAGGTTGACGGGTTTATATGATATTGTTTTGAATTTAAGTTGGAGAGGAAGGAGTGAGAAAGCGGCAGTACGTATAGTTAACGCAAGTGACTTTGATGGACATCAGAAGTATAAAAAGAGCGAATCAGAAAGATAACCTATGAAATACATATCTCCACAATAACTACCACCAACAGTTCCGATAAATTCAACAAATATTGAAAATAAGTAATTCTATCAAACCAAAACTGCAATTGTGGTTAAGGCAAAATTATGAAGGAATGATTGAGAGGGAATTATAGTTTCGCTGCAGAAGAGGAAAGGGTGATAAGAAAGATGCAAGAATTTTATGGCATAACGTTACTAAAGGGCATAACGGAACGGTGAATGAAAGAACAAAACGGATTAGACGAGGAAAGAGATCAAGTGGATTTCGTGTTTCTTATGAAACACCTATGGGAGATATTTCAAAATAAAGGTAAAACTATATGTGACATGCACTCACTTTCCCACTTTCGAATAAAAAAAATGAGAATAAAGGGCAATACATTGCTGAAAAGAGTGCACAATTCAAAAGCCTTGGGGAAATGAGGAAATGAAGGCAGAAGGGTTGTCGTGTCACAGGTAATGAAAAGTTTCAATGTTCATGGAAGAGCTGGACATTATTGTGGGGAAACTATTCTGATGAGCCTCCCATGTAGTACTGCATATGTGGTTGAAATATAAAAAACGTAGCACTGGGGAACAGCTGAACGCTGACATCACGTATATAATCCACGAGAGGACGAAATTAGTATAAACTAAAAAATTCCCCTTCGGTAAACATATAAAAAAATATATTAATTCCGAGGTAGAGTGATTTTGATATTAAAGGAATTTATAGCTTAATGGATGTATATGAATCACGGCGACATACTAAAAATTCACACACATACACACACGCACACACACACACACACACACACACACACACATATATATATATATATATATATATATATATATATATATATATATATATATATATATATATATATATATATATATATATATATATATATATATATATATATATATATATATATATATATATATATATATATATACACACACACATATATATATATATATATATATATATATATATATATATATATATATATATATATATATATATATATATATATATATATATATATATATATATATATATATATATATATATATATATATATATATATATAAGCAAATTCCACAGGAAAATGATAGTCAGAAATCCAAGCGCTTTCATCTTTACTCAGACATTGTTAAGGAGATAATGAGGTACAATTGGAGAGAAAGGTCTCAGGTACAAAACATCAAGAATACCAGATGGTTAATTGTCAAAAGGGTAGAAATTAAAAGAGATAATCCAGGATTATCGGATATCACACGGTCACAAACCTAAACAGATTGACCCTAACCGAAATTACAAAGTTTCTTTACAGTCCAGAACATGTAAAAACTGAATATATTAATTTTGTTGCTTATATTTATCTACAACTTTTTTCATTATGAAAGCATCAAGTTTAAATAAACCAAGACTTAAACCTTTAGAACATTTCTATTATTGACTTGATGAAACAAGATTCAATGATATTCCTTTTAACTGTGTCATTACATGGGATTAAAGCTCTTGCTTGACTCCAGTTAATATAGGATGGTCTAAATCTCTCATATGTACGAATAATGCATTCGATATTTGCCCAGTTCTCACGGAAATACTGATGCTGTTTGAGACGATGTGAAAAGAGATTTACCGGTTTGTCCATAATAGACTTTATCACACTTTTTGCAAGGAATTTCATATATGCAGCCTGGAAGATCTTTATGAGAATTTTTGATTATTAAACTCTTGACATTAATATTACTGAAAACAACATTTATGTTAAAAAGCTTTAAAATTCTAGGATTATCTAAAAACCTTTCATCATAGGGTAATTTTAGAATGCTATTCCTTACTAAATTCAAGTTTGTCATTAGTTGAATAAATGTTTTTCTAGCTCTTTTCCATGCCACATCTACAAAAGTCCTTGGGTATTTAACCCTTAAACGCCGAAGCGGTAAAAAAAAAAATGTCTCCCGTATGCCGGAAGTGTTTCAGAGTGAGAGCAGAAGCGGAAAAAATATTTTTCAAAAAATCACAGCGCGCTTATTTTCAAGATTAAGAGTTCATTTTTGGCTCCTTTTTTTGTCATTGGCTGAAGTTTAGTATGCAACCATCAGAAATGAAAAAAAATATCATTATCATATATAAATAATGCGATATATGATAGCGCAAAACGAAATTTCATATATAATTGTATTCAAATCGCGCTGTGCGCAAAACGGTTAAAGGTAACGAGTTACTTCTTTTTTTGTTGTAATGTAAACTAAATTGCGATCATTTTGTATATAACCATGTAAAACGATAAAAGCAACACAGAGAAAATATTATCACAAAATAATGCATGAATTCGTAATGCACGGACGTAAACAAATATTTTTTTCAAAAATTCACCATAAATCTAAATATTGTTCTAGAGACTTCCAATTCTTTCAAAATGAAGAAAAATGATTGAATATTACTATACTGTAAGAATATTAGCTTACAAATGCAGTTTTCGACCATATCTGACTAGGTAAAGTTGACCAAATGTCGAATTTTTTATATATATATTTTTTATATGCAATTATTTCGGAAATAAAAAAAGTTACAACCTTCAAATATTTTTCGTTTTATTCTACATAAAAATTGCGCACATTTTCATATATAAAACTCTATGAAATGCCTAATATGAAATGGAGCAAATATTCCGAGAATGGAACGTACGCATTTCGGAGATTTGTGGCGGAGAATCCGCGCGCGGAGGGAAGGAAAGATTTTTTTTAAAATTCACCATAAATCTAAATATTGTGCTAGAGACTTCGAATTTGTTTCAAGATGAAGATAAATGACTGAATATTACTAGACTGTAAGAGTTTTAGCTTACAATTGCGTTTTTCGACCATTTCGGTAGAGTCAAAGTTGACCGAAACGTGGTTTTTTTCTATTTATCGTGATTAATATGCAAATATTTTAAAAATGAGAAAAGCTACAACCTTAAATTATTTATTGTTTGTATTCTACATGAAATTGCGCACATTTTCATATATAAACTTTATGTAACGGCTGATTTAAATGGTGCAAACATTACCACAATCGCACGTATGATTTTTTTCGGAAGAGTTACCGCGCGGACGTAAAGAAAATGTTATTTTTTTCATAAATTCACCATAAATCGAAATATTGTGCTAGAGACTTCCAATTTGTTGCAAACTGAAGGTAAATGCTTGAATATTACTAGAATATAAGCGGTTTAGCTTACAATTGCGTTTTCGACCATTCGGTAGGTTAGAGTCAAAGTTGACCGAAGGTTGAAAATTTGTCACTTCTTATCATTTTTAATATGAAAATATTTCAAAATTGATAAAAGCTACAACCATGGGTTGTTTTTAGTTGTATTGTGCATGAAATGCGCACATTTTCATATATAAAACTTTATGTAACGGCTAATTTAAAATGGTGCAAACATTACCACAATCGCATGTATGATTTTTTTCGGAAGAGTTACCGCGCGGACGTAAGGAAAAAGTTTTTTCATAAATTCACCATAAATCGAAATATTGTGCTAGAGACTTCCAATTAGTTGAAAAATTAAGTTAAATGATTGAATATTAGTAAAATATTAGAGTTTTAGCTTACAATTGCGTTTTTCGACCATTTCGATAGAGATCAAAGTTGACCGAAGGTTGAAATTTGGCACTTATCGTTATTTATATGAGAATATCTCAAAACTGATAAAAAGCTACAATCATGAGTATTTTTTTGTTGTATTCTTCATAAAAATGCGCACATTTTCATATATAATACTCCATGTAACGGCTAATTTAAAATGGTACAAAAATTATGTCAAAGTGACGAAATAATTTCCGAGATGTGTCACAGATACTTTTTAGTGCGGCAAGAAAGAAATTCGCGCTTGCGCGCCTGCGTAACGATTGTAAACAAAACAACACCTTGATCCGTGAACTCCAGCATCCCCCAAGGCGCATGATTCAAGAGTTTTTGGCTGGTAGGCCTAAAAGTATTTTTCAGCGAATTTTTAAAAAAACTTTTGTATGTCGACGTAAAATACGTCCAGTCGGCACCCGAGAGACAAAAAATGTCGACGTAAAATACGTCCAGTCGGCGTTTAAGGGTTAAGTTTCATTGCAATATCATTAATAGTTTTAATTTCAGCGTCCATAAACTGCGGGCTACAGACACGTAAAGTCCTTAGAAACATCCCAGAAAAAACAGAGAATTTAACATTCTGATGGTGATTGGAGTAGTAATGAACAAAAGAGGCAATGTTAGTTGATTTTCGAAAGACTGAAAAGGTGAAATTTCTATCATTTCTATGGACAGTTACATCAAGAACATTCAAACTACAATTTCTTTCTTCCTCTACGGTAAAAATTTTTTAGAAGGGACTAAATTATTGAGATTATTAAGGAATTCCTGGAGATTTTCGTGAACTGGCCAAATACAGAAGATATCATCCCAATATCTAAACCAAATAACTTTTTGGGCCAAAATTCTTGGTAAGAGTTTGTCTCAAAAAATTCCATGTAAATATTGCTAAGGACAGGAGATAAGGGATTTCCATAGCCATGCCAAACTTTTGTACACAAAAAATTCCCCATTAAAACAAATTTACTATCTTTGATACATAACCTTATGAGACTAATGAGGTTTGCCACACTTAAGGGAATGTCATGACGTTCTCATTCCTCCTC
>NC_087201.1:147410245-147420245 GCF_015104395.2 Macrobrachium nipponense
AGAAGTTGAGGAGGCTTTAAATCATGGTGAAAAGATTAAAACATACTGATGAAAATAAATACCGATTGGTTTTAAATATACGCGTATATAAATGAAAATAAACCACCACTACTCTCCATTATCATCTGCCCCACGATTTTTGTTATAAATGAGCTTAATCTACGTTGTTTTTTTTAACTTAATCTATAAACTTCTGATAATTTGCGGAAATGGTTGGGGCATCAAACTTGAACAATGAACCTTTCCCGTTGTGTTTGTGACTTTCAAGATTTGTCGTGTGTCATTATTAGTTTGGAAACTTAATTTGTCCGTATTTTCATCCTCATGGCCGGTGAATATTGCTATTTTCATACTTTCAATTCCATAGGTGGAGGATACAGAAGGTTATCATTCGAAATCTTTCCCACTTTGAAAGACATTGATGAACATGTGTCCCTCAGTATATCCTTACTCATTATCGGTAAATATATTTTTTTTTATATTACGTTAAACGTCACTGTTCCTTATTTATAATTTGAATGATAAATCTATACTTATAGACTATGTTGTCTTGTGCTGATTTTCAATCTTAATGTCAAAGGGGACCATTTCTTATGAAAGAACTTTGAGTTTCCCACAAATGGTTCTTAGTCTGAAGAATTGTATATATCTTGATAAGAGCAGCCTCGTATAGCAATATGTGTACCAGAAGATGATAAAAGGGAATTATACTATTTGAAAACCTCGATCATGAGAGACATTATGGCTGCAAAACCTCTATCTTGGACACATTAAATAAAAGCCCATTTTGAAGGTTTTCAAAACCTTTAAGTACAAATTTTGGCATCGATTATATTATAGCAAACACATGTCAAACGATATTGAGACTTTGTGACGTATTGACGACATCCAGGAATCCATGCTACTTTCTGAAGTTTTAAATGACGTAAAACCCTTCATTTCATTATGCAACCTCTTTTCAACCAGCAAAATAAGGTAATGCACAATGTCAGCTTCTGCCATCCTGTGTCCGAAGACTTAAAAATCCCTCTGGACTAACTCTGCATTAGCTAATGAAAATATTATGTCTACTAATCCCGGCCACAATTAAATTTTCATTACGAAAACCATAAAGTAACTTTTTTCATAATTCTAATTACGATGGCTCAAAGTTATTTAGCAGAGTTCTGTCTATTACATGCTTAATTCGATTCGTAATTTTTTTAAACACATATATATATAATATATAGATATATATATAATATATATATATATATATATATATATATATATATATATATATAAATCGACTTCATGTACCAATGTCAAACTCAGTACGATTATGAACCGTATTATCCTCCTACAGTGCGTCTTATGAGAGAGCTTATTCCTTTATTAACAGCACGAAATGAAGAAATGAATGCTTTATTTATTTTTTACTCTTAGTTTTCTGTAAAAGAAAACTATTGAGATGGTTTTGACTGTCTGTTCGTCCGTAGTTTTTCTGTACGTCCTCAGATCTTAAATACTACTGAGGTTAGAGGGCTGCAAATTGGTATGTTGATCATCCATCTTCCAATCATCAAACGTACCTCGCAGCCCTTTAACTTCAGAAGTTTTTATTCCTTTTAAGGTTAAAGTTAGTCATGATTGTGCGTTTAGCAACGCTATTGGGCAGGTCACCACTGGGACAAGCACGTTTAAAACAACGGTTCAGCTTTCTCTCCAAGAAGAGAATGCTAAAGTGTAGATAAGCACTTCTTATTATATGGTTTGTGTGTAGAATGATTTTAGCAGCCATTTTTCCAATTTTCATACATTAAGGTTTATGGATTTCCATAAAAAGTATATTACTTTATGTGCTAATTCAAAATTGTTAACGCAAATACGTTATTTTTTAATAACTTTTCTGTACTTTATTTTTCTTGGACATTTGATCCCATACCATTCTATCTATTGGAAGGTATTAGGTGGTGGAGTGAGTAAAAGCTTCACTGACGTTCCTGGATTTGTATGGTGTCCTAGGTTCGCGCTTGGGCGCCGACAATTCTATTATCGCCTAATAAAATTCCCCTTCGGTTAAGCATATATGAAAATATATTAATTCCGAGGTAGAGCGAATTAGATATTAAAGGACATTTGTACTCGATGTATGTATACGAATCACGGTAATGTGATATGACTTATATATATATAATATGATATACTATATATATATATATATATATATATATATATATATAATGTTTAAAATAAAAGCTAAAACAAACACTTTCCCTCAACCCCTTCACACCCATGAAGGGTCCGTTCGCAAAGTTATATTGTTTTTTTTTTTTTTTTAAACTGAAAGAAACAATACAGGACGTAAATAGCCCATGAACAGATACCGGAGGTGAGAATTTATAAGGGAACTTGCAAACGACGACAGTTTTGGGGGGGCGAGTAAAGACATTTTTGAGGAATTACTTTGAAAGAGAGAGAGAGAGAGAGAGAGAGAGAGAGAGAGAGAGAGAGGAACTGGAGTCGACGCCTCATCTTAATTCAATACAATCCTGTACATACGATGCCTTGAATGGATTCGCTTAGGAGTCTAAATCTATTATTTGTGGAAATTTTATGTTAATTATCCAAGACGAATTATTATCACAAGTATTTCCTCAGTTTAAAATGTAATGGTTTCATTATTAATTACTTCAGTAAGATATTGCTTTATTTCTAGGTCTTATGCAACGTATAAAGACCAAGGAGAAATATTTACTCTAAATTCAATTATTAATATATTGAAATGTATAAACCAATGATTAATACACTTGAATATATAAAGTAGCTATATAATGAAACTACGCAAAAACTTATTAATAGATAGATGAATAAATAACAAGCAACAACAAGCAACTATATAATGGAACTATGTATATGATCATATTAATATGTAAATAAATAAATAATTAAATAAATAAGTAAATGAATAAATACGTGATGACTAAATAAGCAAAGGAAAGTCTGTTTGAGCGTACTGAGAAACAAGGAAATGAAACCCAAGACTATGTGAGGTCTCAAGACTATATGAGATCTCAAGTAGTCAGTGGCACTGCCAAAGTTTGAAGAAAGCCTATCATGGACAAATTCTCTACAGGCAACTGCAATCAGCTTACCAAATCGTAACTGAAAGAACGACACAGGTACCCCAATCATTTAATCAAAACCCAACATAAAAAACGACACGTACTCCAGTCACTTAATGAAAACTTAACTGAAAAAACGTCACCCTCGGTGACCACAACCTTCCAGAAAAGAGCAGAGATAAAGTTGACGTAAAGAAACATTTAGCTTCACGCGTGAGAGAGAGAGAGAGAGAGAGAGAGAGAGAGAGAGAGATGCAGTCACGTAGTGTCCAGGTTGGCCGGCCTTCGGTTCTGAAAACTCGTTCCCCTAGACCTAGTCACCACAGCTCCCCTCTCTCTCTCTCTCTCTCTCACTCTCTCTCTCTCCCTCTTTCTCTCTTACTCTTTTTCGTCTTCCCGAAGTGATGATGAAACCATTTACTCTGGATTGGACTGCCTGGGAAAGGGCATTACGTGTCCGAGAATGGCACAATAAACAAGCCATTGTGCGCTTCCGAGGTGGTGAGGAGAAGTAAACGAACCCTTAGAGAAGAAGAAGAAGAAGAATAAGAAGAGGATGAAGGTCAGAGAGGTGAATAAGCAAAGGAGGGAAAGAACTGACAGACAGAAAGTGTGAAAACTCTTGAAATCCATTTTTTGTTGAATGCTGTTATAGGAAAAATGGGAAAACTTATAGTACTGTAGCTAAAGATTCCCGAAAACATCTAGTGTCACTGAACCCAGGTTATTATTGAAAAGGAAATGAAACGCAAGAAATGACCAAACCATCAGCTGCAGAAGACATTAGCGGATGTTTTAAAAGATCCCGTGGGAATAAAATGCGACGAGAAACGCAATAATATTTTCATGAAATTTATTTTAGGAATATCAACATACGAACATACGAATAGGTTAACATGATAGAACAGAGAGAGAGAGAGAGAGAGAGAGAGAGAGAGAGAGAGAGAGTCAATGGTAGCGGATGACAGCGGGAAAAATCTGTGAAATTGATAACGGAGAACGGCAGTGCATATCTACAACACGCACACGCAGACACACACACACACACACACAGAGAGAGAGAGAGAGAGAGAGAGAGAGAATGAAATCAGCATTAAAGTTGGAGAAGTAGAATGAATATTTAACCGGAGATGAAGGCTGTAACGAAAAGTCGGAAATAATAGTTTTATGATAAAAAAAGTTGAGTGATAAAAAAATGTAATGGGATATTCAGCTTCTTTCCAAAAGGCCACAGACTACAATGTCAGCAAAGTTGAATATTTCTTGAATAAGTGCTTCATGTTCTTCTGGCGTGTTCCTTTGAATTCTACCAAGTCTATCCCATCACTATCTTATATCTTTTACATTAATAAAATCAGAGTGGATCGTGTTTATCCTCCCCTGGGAGACATTGGAGGGAGAAATGACACAGCCACCCTACCATAGCAAATCGGTGTTTCTCCGCCCAGGTGGGGCGCAAAGCATTGTTAGGGGTTTACGCTTCATAAACCAGTTCGGGTTTAAAGCAAACCACTCAATCGACACCTGCATCTACATCTCCGGTTTTCCTGTGTTTCGTAGATGTGAGAAAAGCATTTGACAGAGTAAACTACCTGAAGCTATTCCTGAAGCTGCATAAAAGGGGCACACCCCTATATCTAATTGGCATTTTACATTGCTGGTTCTCCACACAGCAATTCTGTGTCAAATGGGGCAACGTATTATCGTACACCTTCGGCTCCCTAAACGGGCTTCGGCAAGGGGGCATTCTCTCTCCATACCTGTTTAATACGTACACAGATGCCTTGAATGTCAAACTGAACTCCCTCCCAATCGGATGCACTGTCAATGAAACAACTATAAACAACCTCTGTTACGCCGACGATATGGTTCTGATTTCCCCATCAGTGCATGGCCTCCAACGACTCATCGACACTTGCCGCCAATATGCAGAGGAATTTGATATAATCCACAACGAAACCAAGACCCAGTGCATGTCGCTGCTCCCGAGATCGCTTAAGCATATTGCAGAACCACAAATTTTCCTCGGAAACCATCGGCTGGAATTTGTGCGCGAATTTCCATATTTGGGTCACATTATTACCGACGACCTAAAAGATACGGCAGACATCGAACAGAGGCGTCGTAAACTATGTGCAACTGGCAACATGATTGCAAGGAGGTTTGCCTTCTGTCACCGAGACGTGAAACTGCTGCTCTTCCGCTCGTACTGTTACAGTATCTATGGGTGTTCCCTCTGGACGAACTATAACCGAGAGACATGAGACGTATCACTGTTGTGCACAATGACATTCTGAGACGCCTCACAAACACTCCACGCTACCACTCCGCCACACAGATGTTCTTAGAAAACCACCTGGACAATTTAAAAATCATTGTAAGGCGAACAATGTCCAGCCTGGTAACCCGAGTGAGAAACGCGGCAAACTCGCTCATACAAAGCATCCTAAGGAGTGAAGCAAGAAGAAGATCTAAATTGTGGGAAAGATGGGAAAATGAGGCCTTTGTCCCTAAAGGACTTAATCTCTGTATTAGCAAGATGTCATCTGCAGATTTTGTCATTATTATATTTATTGCTGATATTTTATTTTTTCATTATTTCTGTGATTACTATCAAGTTAAAGTTTTATATATATATATATATATATATATATATATATATATATATATATATATATATATAATATATATATATGTGTGTGTGTGTGTATGTATATATATATATATATATATATATATATATATATATATATATATATATATATATATATATATATATATATATATATATATATATATATAATATATATATATATATATATATATATATATATATATATATATATATATATATATATATACATTCAATTTCATTCAATTTATGTATTTAGCCCTCTGGACCAGACTACTGTAACCACCTAAGGTCTCTAGTGAAATTTAAGCTATATAATTTGTGCACTAACTGCTATAACTCTCAATGCATTTTTTTTTCACACCAACATTATTACTATTACCAGTATTATGATTACTATCTTTTATGCTACCTCAGCTATTTTTGTGGATAAGTGCCGATTACTAATTTTTCCTATCATGTTTACTCATATATCTAGATTGTGTATGTTACTGTGTATTTTGTATGTTCATTGTATATGGTCTTGAACCGAAATAAAGGAGATTATTATTATTATTATAAACAGTTAGAAAAGCACATCATGTCCTGTGAAAATATACCTGACATACAGATTTGGGGAATTACGATAATTGGTCCATACATTTTCCCTGACACTAATTGGTGACTCACACCTTCAATATGTTAACAAATACCCTCATGCCTCGATCGATTGACGTACCATTAGGAAATCGGGGAATTATGCGGGTTCAGCGTCATGAGACTCGAACCGACTTCGTAATGGGAGTTCGTGGATTTCTAAAGGAAACAATCTTTGGGAAAATGTGCTGGAAAGACAATGGATAAAAGACTGGGAAATCCAAAAATTTCCAGGCTTGACTCCTCTGGATTATTTCGTGTGGATGTGACACCGTTGGTATGATGTTTAAGCTGACAGACTAAGGACAGTGGGAGAAAGGATGAACAACTTCAGACACTGAATGGATTAGAATTTTAAAAATATTTGGACCTTTCCTAGATAGTGACCCCCAGTAAAGTGCGGAGGTCGTTATTTACGACTAATATAAATCAATAACAAGCAGCTTTATAATGTAACTCTGCACAAGAACTTACATTGATATTTACAGTCTTTTGTTGATGTTTTTGCAGTCTTCCCCGACGAGCTTCTACAACACGCGGCGCAAAGGTGGACACACACTGGGTTAAAAACACTTGGGGTGGCTATCTAGGAAAGGTGCAAATATTTTTAGAACTGTGCCATAATATTTTGACAAATGAGTTTCAAAGTGTTGTTTAGAAAATGTCGCACTTGAGTTGGAATGCCTATTGTGATTTGTAGTTCATTAAATGAATATAATTCAATATTTTAATCTTTCCAGATTTTGGATGACCATAACATACGTCTTAAATACCAGAATTTTGCCCGTTATACAGTATATGTAAGTACGTAAATTCATAATATAAAAACAATTACATTTGTATTCATAGTAGCTATTTTTGGATAAGCCGGTTTCTGCAAAGCCCTGATTGAATCTTAAACAAAGGCCAAGCGAAGAAGCCCCAACATCCAATAAGGATAATCAGCCTCGAAACACCATGAGTGGTTTGGGCTAACCTCATCCCAATACAGTGTGGGTGAATTCCTGGGTACATTCTGGAGCACACACACACACACACACACACACACACACACACACACACACATATATATATATATATATATATATATATATATATATATATATATATATATATATGTGTGTGTTGTGTGTGTGTATGTATATATCTAGATATATATATTATATATATATATATATATATATATATATATATATATATATATATATATATATATATATATATATCTAAATAACATTTAACACAACTGAAATTTTTTTGCCTTCTTTATTTTGACTACAATATATCAGTATTTTGTTTAGCGTTAAATCAATGTTTCCTCCAGAATGTATACTTTCAAACGTTAATGATAAGCAATTCTGAATAAGATCTTAACGCGTGTTTAGATTGTTTCCACCAGAACTTTCAATGTATTTGCTTCCCTGATTTTGACAAAGAGGACCAGTAGCTTTATCTAGTGTTAAACTAATAAAAAGTTTTCCTTTCCACTGTACTTGAACACCTTTATGTTTTAGTAATTCTAAAAGATGTCTTTTATTTTCTCCATAACTAGATGAACGCGGCTGTCTGAAAGAGTCGTCAAGCACCACCACGAAGTAGAATTTTTACCGTTCACACAAAGAAAGCTCAGACAAAGGTAGCATATCAAACTAGATCCCGAGGCAAACTTCTTTTCGTCACGTGGCGGCGAGGAAGCCGTTTGATGGCTCCCATGTGAATGAAACCGCCGATTCCAGCGATAAAAATGAACGAGTTTTTTTTCTTTATCAAAGAATTTTTTTAAGACACTACAAAGGCTCTTTGAAAGATGAGGTCGTAGATTAACACTCTTCAGGCAGTCGAAAATTGCAGAAAGTAGCTCAAAAAACGAGGTAGGTATTTAAATGTAACCTATAACCATTTATAGAAGATATGTTTTATCCACAGTGCATTCCAATGAAAATTGGAATGCACTGTGGAAGTACATATTTGAATCTATATCCGATGTTGATGTTCAGAGTAAACCAGTATTATAATGCTAAGGGCTCTTGTTCTTAAAGCTGCTCGGTAATCACATTTGTTGAGGACAAAGCTTCAGTATAGTACAAAGAGAAAAGAAAAGGATTTGGAACCATTTTAAACTTTTCAGTATTCTTAGTCAGAGAGGAATATATTAGCAATAGGTCTCTGTTGTAGGAGAAGAAGGCGAGGAAGAAAATGAAAATATTCATAAAGGCTCAGTAAACCTTAACGAGTAGTTAGAACGACAGTTAAATATTTTCCATCTCTTAACGGAAGAGAGACAGAAAATGGGAGAGAAATAAAATCAATTTGAGGTAAAAATTGAATTTCTAGGAGACTTTCCTAATTTTTCCCTTTCTAAGGTTAGGAGAATAATTCCAATATACTTTTCGTGAAAACTAATCCACTTAAAAATTGCTATAATTCGGTGGTTTTGGTCGTAAAGCAATAAAAGATGGAGGAGTAAAGCAAACAATAGTTAGTGAAAAAGGGGAACTTTAGGTATTTGGCCAAGGCAGACGCCTATTAATCTTATTTGGTCATTGTTGAATCCGAAGCTGTCCTCTCTCATTAGCATTCCACAAATGCCGAAAGAATCTCGATTGTTGTAGGTTTTATGATAATATCCCCGTTTTGATCCTTGCCAGGCTCCAAAACGTTGGATGAAGTGTTTGATGAAAGTTACTGAATCTTCGTTCTCGGTAAATTTACTTATATATTTTTTCAACAAATATGCCACGAATTTGTTACTGACTTTATTTCTTATCTGTTTTGATATTGTGCGAGCTGTAATTATAATTTTACAAAATAAAATTATTTAATAGAAAAAACATAAACGTTGGTAAAATTTACGATTGTCTTGTAAATAGTCATTTTCAGCTTCTCGAGGGGGGTAGGGAAATTTTTTTATAATTTTTTTTCTTTCACCATGTGCATTTGCATATCTTTCTCATTCCCATTTGATGGTTTTTTTAAAACTGGCTGACCCCTCCAAGTTTGCCCGGCCCTGAGGAGCTGTATATTGATTTTTTCATTAGTCAACTAAGGGTTAAGTGGGAGGTTGGACAGACGGAGGTAAAGAGACAAGGTTAGATCTAGGGCTAAGGATAGGTGAGTACGATGGCTGAATGTGTTTGTCTCGGTTCCCAAAATGATATATTCTATATAATGGTTACTGTATCGTTGTTTGCAGCGACAATTTCTGCTGTGATGTCGATCCAGCTCCAGAAATGAGTTTTGATGGCTTTGTCTTTCCTTCCAAATGAGTACCTCAAGGTGATCTAACACTGTATCGTTTGATGTGGCTCGGTACAGCTGAGAAACTTGTGTATAATCGATTTAATTTCAGTCTTTCCAAAACTTCCTTTGGCTCACCTTTTGCTGTGAATGACCCACAAAATTTGTCCATTATGCCGGTCTTAGTAGTGTTTTATTCAGTTTATGAAAAGTTTGCAAACCGAAATCTACCAATCTAAGAGTACTATATATCTCTAAGGATATTAGGAATGGAGAGCAAAAAAACAATTAAATTTCTTCATAAGCTGGGTATGAATAAAGTTACAATACATTCCAAAACCCTTGTTTGAATTGTTAATGTAGTGTGGACATTTTATACACACATATACTA
>NC_087201.1:147422745-147430245 GCF_015104395.2 Macrobrachium nipponense
TATATATCTATATATATATATCATATATATATATATATATATGATATATATATATATATATATATATATATATATATATATATATAGTATATATATATATATATATCATATATATGTGTATGTATATATATATATATATTTATATATATATATATATATATATATATATATATATATATATTATATATATATATATATATATGTGTGTGTGTGTATTATATAAAGTTCTGAAAACCAAAATGCACATTTTTTTATTTAGAATGCTCATGAATCATCAAGCAGAAAACTGCGAATTTTCCCTTTAAAAAAAAAAAAAAAAACTCTCCTCCCTCTTCATTTCCTATCTGATTTATGAATGCTTCGGCGGAAAAAAGATAACCTTAAAATGTCTTCCATGGTGACGGATCATGTTCCCATTATTCGGGTGGAATCTTCTGGCCTGAAAATGATCAGGCTGAAGATTTTCAGGAAAAGACTTTCTTAGCCAGCTGCTGTTTGGATAAGCACATACGTACAAAATGTGAAGTGGGCCTTAAATTCTTTCTCTCGCTCTCTCCCTCTCTCTCTCGCTCTCCCCCTCTCCTTCCTCTCTCTCTCTCTCCTCTTCTCCTCTGACGGAAACTTGATATTTGCTACAACATTTATTGTTCATAAACTTAGTTTCCAGTTGAGAATTCATCGCAGCAGATTATTGACGATCTTAACGAATTGCTGTTCCGTTACAGTCTAAGATTTTAAAAAGTTATTACAGCGAAACATTCCCCACACACCAAAACTCGCCATACGTACACATAAGGCACATACTCATAAATATATAACCCATAATGGACACACACACACAACACACACACACACACACAGATTAATATATATAATAGTAAATAGATATATATCATATATACTATATAGATTATGATAAGATTATATATACGTATTATCATATATAATAGTATATATTATATATATATATATATATATATATTATATATAAGATATAATATATATAGATAGATTACAAGTTACGGTGGCGTTCAACCAAAAGCCTATTGACTAAGATAATCATAAAACAGGGAGAGCAAAAGTATACAACGAAAAAAACACAATAACATCGGCCACATTTTGCCGCTTCAAAATCTCGAAATTAGGAGACGGGGTGGTTGGGGGGCGGGGGTTTCATCCATTTGCAAAGGATTTCTTTCGACTCCCACTCATAGTGAACTGCCATAAGACCAATTATCTACGTCATGGGAACGATTTCGGGTAAGGTTTTCTTTCGTACCTGTAATTTGACTGTATTTCGAGTACGGTATCCTATATGAGATAAATCGTTATACAGGCAATCGAGGCAGACAATGAATGGGCAATCAGAATATAATTCTCATAATTAACGAAGATTACTGGACATTTTCGTTCTTAAACATATGAAGAAGAAAGGATCGGAAATTTGGTCATTTTCAAAAAATTCCAGTCAGCTAAATGTCGGTTCGTTTATCTAAAAGGATACTATAGGCCGCACAATAGTTGGTTCCCTCCGCTGATCCAGGAACGAGGAACACGAATCCGCCGGACTATGAAAACCCCGAAGCAGTTGAAACAAGTAACTAATTAAGCACCCCAACCAGATGTCGCACCGTCAGGCCAAGGAAGGAAAAGGGGGGGGGGGGAAGGAGTGCGGGAAGCAGGTATTTTTCTCTTAAACAAAGGAGTAAAGTTCTTCCCATAAATGTAACATTGTTAAATTAAGGAGGTAAAGCGCAAAAGTTTTTGTTGGTTGACAATTACTGGGTTTTGGCTTACGTGTAACGAGTAAAATGTGCAAAGTAAGGAAACATATGCGAAATAAATAAGATAAAAAGTGACTTAGGTTAGTCAGTATTCAGTTTTTTAAAAACATTTTCTATTTAGATTATCGTATCTTATCAAACAGGAAACCGACTGTTCAACAAGACCGATACAAACCATTCACCAACACGGTGTTATTGGTGGTGCTCCGTACATAATTGCAAGACAAATTCCTTCATAAAAAAACTAACATATTATAGGCAGCAAAATTAGCAACAAAAATTTTCAGTTCACTTGCGGGACTTGACGTTATTGAGCTAGCAAAACAAAACAAACGGATATATATATATTAATTATAATATAATTATTATATATATTATATATATAGAATATATATATAATAATAATACTAAATAGACTATATATGAGTATATATATATATATAATATATATATATATATAGATATTGTGATGGGCTGGCTTGACCACCACACAAAACATCTAAACTTTTATTCGCAAATAGGTAATCACCAAACGTTACCCATACTAAGTCCACAAAAAGGTGGGGGAATAGTATCTTCCAACTGCAATAAGAAGGTGCAAAGTCAATTCAAGGGGAATCAAAGAAATAAAAATACTTCAAAAATATAACTTAATTTTTTTAAAGACACAACCTTCAGATAGAAAATAAACACCTGAACCTCAACAATACAAATCAATAAAGAATGAGGAAAACAACTCACTCTTAAACTACCTGCAAAAGAAAACCAAGTACACGGATTAAAGATAAAAGGTTCTATCAAACACATACATACTAAAAAGGGGGAGGAGGGTCCAGAAAGGAGGAGGCAAGCGGAAAAGTAAGAATATCCTAAACAAAAATACAAATCTAAATATCCCTAACAAGTTCCTCAAAACGACTTTATAGGTCTCCATCTTAGAGGTACAATAAACTCCACGTACTGGAGGCCAGGCTTGAATCTGGGTGGGCAGGGAAAAACTGATCCGAAAACTTATGGTGATGGAAGGCTTTCACAAGCTCCACTAATGGACGTCAAGCAGAGGATTCACAAGGTGCGTGACCCTCGAATAAATAATTATAGGTATAAAATATTATTACCTTGGGACAGAGAGGGTTTTGCCCCCTTTGGCTTTTTACTGAACCAAAGGGCAGTACAAACAAAAATGGCAAGAATAAAAGGTCCTTGATGCAGGATGTAAGGATATCCAGCTTCAAAATTCGGTAGCTCTGCAAATGATGGCGAGGAATAAATAAATTAAGTTTCCAATAGCAATAAATCGTGCCCTTTCAACGGTTGGATGGCTCAGAAAACAAACAACTGAGGCAAAAAACCTCCAAGCCGTAAAACCTCCATCCCTCCCCGGATAACGAAAGGATCGCCGCCCACGTAACCAACAACAAACTTGAAAAAATAGAAAACAGTCGTTAGCCAATAATAAACCACCAAGTAAACCACCGGTGAGGGAGACAAAAAAACTAATAAAGGAAAGATAAACAAACACTTCCACACTTAACATTAAAAATCTAAAAAACTTAAATAATTTAGAAATTAAATGACAACTAAGTTTACAGCCTCCTCACCCGAACTCCAAAAAAAAAAATTGTTTTTTCCAAATTTTTTTTTGTTTTTTTTTTTTTTTTTTTTTTACTTTTTTTTAAATAAATTACGTTAACATCCTAACTACAATATACATTGTTATAACATCACTGAAATAATAAAATAAACAAAATTCAAAAATAGTCATTAAACAAAACTACAAAGAGCAAAAATATTTCTCATCAAAAAACATGACCTAAAACAAACGGAAAGCCGGTAAAGGGGTGGCAAGTACCAAGGATGAGCAGTCTACAAAGGATAGCAGTAGTATATAAGGATAGCAAGGCCATATAACAAATACCCAAAAAACAAACCTCATAAGCTTAATACTATTCACAAGGAAAAGTTTCCAAAAACCAGAAAACTCTTTTAACAAAATCACCATTCGGATAAATAAATACCCCAACCTACAAGATGTTCACCATCCACTCACACCATTACTAAACTTAAGAGCGAGTCATGGCTCTAACAACCGGATTCTGTTTATATAGTCCAAAGGCAATAACCTTTTCCACACTCAATACACTGTTCAATTTCAGGGATACACTTCACTCACTATCAATAAATGTTGGGCTCAAAAACCACTGTCTATTTCAGTGTTATATCACACTTATCACCATAGTGTCCAATACATACACACACACACCGAACGACACAGAGAAGACCACCACAAGACTCCCCTGCGCAAACAAACACACAAAATCGATGAAGCGTAATTATTAGCCTGAAAATACAGAATAACCGGATTAGTGCCTATCTCTTTTCTTAGCTTATTATAAACCTTATCGTACCTGACACCTCAAAACCTTAGACCACCTATTTAATCAACCATTAGCAAATACAGTGATCACCTAACTACTTTTTACAACCTTAAATATCCCGTATATTACACCTAAAAAAATTATCGTCCTCTGTAAAGAAACCATGATTAATAAATCTTAATATACATTTGTTTCTAACTCACTACGTTGCCCACTTCAACAGCACACACCATAATTAGAACGATACAGATACTACCTACTTTAATAACTTGCATAGCCCTCTGCCAATAACCACTATCAACGCTGCAGAGAGAAAATCGGCAACAATATTATCTTTTCCTGGGATGTGGGAAAATTCTAAATTCCATTCTTGCAGCATGAGACTCCACCTCATCAATCGTTGATTTTTATTCTTGTATCTGCTGATGAAGGTCAGGGGATTATGATCCGTCAAGACTTTAATAGGTGTATCTGTGGAGGAGAGATAAACCTGAAAATGGTTAATAGCAAATACTAAAGCAAGAGTCTCTTTCTCCACAGTGGAATACCTACGTTGGGCGGAGGACAACTTTTTTGAAAAGAATGCGACAGGATGAGAAACTCCCTGTTCGTCATTCTGCAACAACACCGCTCCTACACCAACGTCACTTGCATCCGTGGCAAGAGAAAAAGGACGTTCAAAATCAGGAGCCCTCAAGACAGGGAAATTAATTAGTACTCTTTTCAGATTATCAAATGCCTTTTGTGTTTCATCAGTCCAGACAAAAGCTACCTTCTTTCTTAAGAGATTAGTCAAAGGATCGGCGATGTCAGAAAAATTTCTAACAAATCTTCGGTAGTAGCCACCCAACCCAAGGAATTTTCTGACATCCCTCCTGCACTTAGGGACTAACATTTTTTCAATACATTCGATAATTTGCTTGCCTTAGGAGCAAACTTTACCATTACCAACTGTTCATTGACCCAAATATACAACCACTCGCCTTTGCGAAATTCACTTTTCTTTAAATAATTACTAAACCTGCCTTTCTTCAAAACCTCAAAACAGTGCCCTAATACGTTTTAAATGTGTTTCCCAATCATCACTATAATAACAATATCATCAATATAAACAACACACCCTTCTAAACCATAGACTAAAGTATTCATTAACCTCTGAAAGGTGGCAGCCGCGTTCTTCATACCAAACGGCATCACTTTACATTGAAACAGTCCCTGTGGTGTTACGAAAGCAGACAAGGCCCTTGCCCGCTTCGAAAGAGGAACCTGCCAATAACCTTTCAGCAAATCGAATTTACTAATGTATTTGGCCTTACCCATACGATCAATACAATCCTCAATTCGAGGTAATGGATAACAATCAGACTTAGACAATTCATTCAATTTACGGTAATCAAAAACATAACCTGACTCCCCGTCTGGTTTCTTTACCAATACACAGGCGATGACCAAGGACTTTGACTAGGTTCAATTAGGTCATGTTTTAGCATATAATCAACTTGCCTTCGCTACAACCTCATTTTTGAAGGGATTCAACTGTAAGGAGATCGTTTCACAGGTGTGGCGCTACCTACGTCTTCCACGTCATGCTCAAGGACAGAAGTCCTTCCCGGTACATCCGAAAATAATTCCTTATAATTAAATACCATTTCTTTAAAGACCTTTGTTCTTCATTACTTAAATAGAAACCATTCCAGAAAAATTTGTCAACGAATTCTTATTATCCGAACGCCATTCACTTCCATTAAAACAATTATCATCAATACTTTCACCCTCTGAAAAAGAAAATGGTTATCGTTCTCGGAAACTACAGCATTCCCTATGGTTGCCACGGGAATGACTTCTCCCGTTCCATATAAGCCTTCAACATATTTACGTGACAAAGCTGAAAAGGTTTCCTTCTCTCGGGAGTCTCTCTAAATAATTAACTTCACTAATTTTTTTCAAATCTTCCAAGGACCTGAAAAAGAAGCTTTCAATGGATTTCCTGGAATGGGTAACAAAACCAAAACTTTGTCGCCTACCGCAAAGTCACGGACTTTAGACCTTCTGTCAAAAAAGTACTTCATTCTTTTTTGGCTACACAATAAATGTTCACCTGCAAATTTCCAAGCCTTGGTTAACTTATCGCCTAGATTAGACACATAATCTAATAAATTGATCTCAGGGACGTCTCCCTCCCAGGACTCTCGAACAACATCGAGAGGACCTCGAACACAATGGCCAAACACAAGGCTGAAAGGCGAAAAACCTAAAGACTGACTTGGGACAGACGAAAGGCGAACAACAAATAAGGTAATTCCTTATCCCATTCAGAACCATTGATCAAATAATACTTCTTTACCATAGATTTCAGGGTTTGATGAAATCTCTCCAGAGCTCCCTGACTTTCTGGATGATATGGAGAAGAGGTCACATGTTTTATATTTAACTCTGCCATTTTATCCCTGAAATATCTGCTAACAAAATTAGAACCACAATCAGACTGAATTATTTTAGGCATCCCAAACCTGGTGAAAAAGTCAATTAGTACATCAACAATTTTAACACCCCGTTTTTATAGTACGTAGTGGTATTGCCTCGGGATATCGAGACATTCTATCCATGATAGTCAAAATATATTCATTTCCACTACGAGTCCTTGGTAATGGTCCAACAACATCAATAATGATCTCCTTGAAAGGTTCGGAAACCGCTGGAATAGTACATAGAGGCGCTTTTGGAATAAGCTGATTGGGTTTACCGACCTTCTGACAGACATCACCGCTATTGACAAATTTCTTTACGTCCGCCTTCAACTTCGGCCAATAATAATTCATTAGCAACTTGCCGGAAGTCTTATGAATGCCAAAATGTCCGGCCAAACCACTTTCATGCGCCAATGATATCAACTCATTCCTGTAAACAAATGGAACCATTATCTGTTTCAAAATTTCATAATCAATATTATCAGCCTCATAGGCTACTCAACCTATATAAAAATATTATTAATTATCTTAAATTTGGGACCAGTTATATCAGAAACCTCACCTGACTCAATAGGAGATCCCGAAAATCCTTTTTCTGAGCTTTGATAAGCTCTTCAGTAGTCCAATTCAGTTTGTCCTTCAAAATCCCAAGATCTACAACTACGCTATCACTACGTTCTAAAACTAACTTAAATCTAGATCAATTGTTGACTCTGCAGCGTCAACAATTCTAGCACTAGAACGAGTAACTGCTGCTACCTCACCCAATCAGGATTTATCAATATGGATAGGTATTATTCTTAAGAGCAACATCATTCCCTATCACAACATCAACATCTTTAACAGGAAATTTATCAACAATGGCCAATT
>NC_087201.1:147435245-147456207 GCF_015104395.2 Macrobrachium nipponense
CTTGTTCACTATGGTGTTAAACCAGAAAAGAACTTGAAAGTCTCTCTCTCTCTCTCTCACATAATTTTTGTTTGTTTTTATCTCTGCCCTTTTATTAATATTTTTTCTTTGCTTCTGTCTTTCTATCTTTCTTCTAAATACGAACTTGTTACATTGGTGAAAATATTTTAATACTTCAAGAAAGTCAACTCACTGCAGTGGTCCTTCCCTTCACTGACTAGTTCTTGTCTTGGGGAGGGTTTGGAACCTATATCTGCTACCTTGGCATTGGTGAGTTAGGTTGCGTATTATATTGAACGATCTTAGCCCTGCAGCTTTTAGCTGAACTAATTTTATCAGGGTCTATTTCTTCTACTTTTTGGATCGTTTTTCAATATTCCAGCCTTATTGTCAACTGCTTTGCAACCTTCTCATATATATATTTATATATATATATATATATATATATATATATATATATATATATATATATATATATATACTATTTTATATATACATATTATACATATATTATATGATATATTATATATATATATATATATATATATGTATATATATATATATATATATATATATATATATATATATATATATAGATAGATAGATAGATATATTAAGATATATAGATATATATATATATATATAATAATAATATATATATATATATAATAATTATATAATATATATATATATATATATATATAATATAGTATATATTATAATTATATATATAAGTATATATATATATAATGATATATATATATATATATATATATATATATATATATATATATATATATATATATATATTACATATACATATACACACACACACACACACACACATATATATATATATATATATATATATATATATATATATATATATATATATATATATATATATATATATTATATATATATATATATATATATATATATATATATATATATATATATATATATATATATATATATATATATATATATATATATATATATATATATATATATATATATGCACATTACATAACACCACCGTTAACACTCTTGGTGAAAGTTTTGTATCGATCTGTGAACAGTCGTGTCTGTTGATAAGATACGATAATCTATAGGAAATATAAAAAAAATTATGAATACCGACTTCCTAAGCACTTTTATCTTTATCTTATTCATTTCGCATATTTCCTTAATTGCACATTTTACACGCAAACCCAGTATCGTCAACAACAAAAACTTTACGCCCACTACCTTAACGATATTAGATTATGGAGACTTTACTCTGTGTTCAAGAAAAATATCTGCTTCCCACTCCTCTTTCCTTGGCCTGACGGAGCGACATCTGTTGGGTGCTTAATTAGTTACTTGTTCAACTGCTTCGGGTTTTCATAGTCGCGGATTTGTGTTCACTCTGGATCAGCGGAGGGAACGAACTACTGTGCGCTGCGCTATAGTACTACAGATGCAGTGGGCAGAAGGATAAACACTTGAAAAATGTTCCGAAGAAATAAGTTTTCTGCACAGCGTATGATGCTGTATTAACCGCGGCCCATGAAACTTTATGTCATGACCCGATGGTGCCCTGTCCTATAGCGCTGCCAGACGCACAATCATGCTAACTTTACCTTTCAATAAAACAAAATCCACATAGGCCAGAAGGCTGAAATTTTTCGTTTGATGATTAGGTTGATGATCAACATGCCAATTTGCAGCCCTCTAGCCTCAGTAGTTTTAAGATCTGAGGACGGACAGCAGATGTGTGGACGGACAGACAAAGCCATCTCAATAGTTTCCTTTTACAGCAAAGCAAAAACGGGGATAAGGAGGAGGAAGAGGAGACAAAAGTGATGAAGAATAAATAGGATGGGAGTAGGAAGAGAGAAGAGAAGGGAGAGGATTGTCAATGGAAGAACATCCTGCTGGTTCAGGCGATCTTTTATAGAGTGACCTCCATGAGTAGAAAAGCAAGAGGGTGGCATCTCTCCCTGTAACTCGTCTTGGCTTCTCTACTAGACTCTTCGTAGTGCCACAGTCGTGGGTTAATCTTTAGTTAGCAAGAGTAAATCGGTGCTTGCTTATGACACAGTGTCGTGCACTGAAAACTGACAACTAAGCTGGTGTAACCTCTAGCTAGGTAAGTAGGCAGGCAGCTTATTGAGTTATAGTAAGCTGGGAATATACGAAGTGGGTACATTGATATATGCTGCTTAAAAAAAAGAGAGCCAGGCAGATAAGTAGAATTAAGATACGTACAACCAAACCATCTACAAGGTTAAATGACACACGAAGTCTAGACAATCGTAATTATTTGAATCCATCCATGCGTATCCAATTTAGAATTCGATAACCTTTATCCAATCTCGCTATTAGGTCATTGCAATACCTGTGCTCCCTTCATATCCCCATTAACGTATGAGACGCCCTCCTTACGAGGAATTAGGAATATCATAACATGCAAAGCGTATCTATCAAGAAATGTCAAACGATTACTTACACAGAGGGCGTCAATGAACTCAGCTTTGTATACTGTTCTGAAATAGCTTCAGATGAATAAGCCCTTTGTCCATCGCGTCCCTAAATAAGCAAAGGTACGTAAAGGAAAGAAGGAACAGCTGCTTATAATTGGCAATACGTTGCATACAAAGGATGCGATGAGCTGAATTATATTTGCATAGAGAAGATTACCCGGCATTTCTTCTCTCTCTCTCTCTCTCTCTCTCTCTCTCTCTCTCTCTCTCTCTCTCTCTCTCAACTTTGTTAATATATGATCCAGGATAAAATTTCTTTTTTACAACGATTATGTACGTCGTAAATATAAATCTTTAACAATATTATTACAGGTAATAAGTTGTATTTTAACAGAAATATTTCACATCTACAATTTATCTCTCTTCAAGTAAATCATCTCTTCTTTCTGTATTTTCATTTACCTTCTGTTACTCCTTTCAACCGAACGCCATTTTCTTTACAAGCTTGAATTTAAATAAATCAATGATGCCAGTAAACTTGTTCCGTATGAACAGGGTTTATCTTCTGAATAAGAATAAAAATAAAAATGCAAGAATAACAAGAAACGAGCCGAATAATACAAATGGGCAAGGCACACCCAGACGCAGGCAGCTCCTAATGGCATAGACGGATCCTAATGGCATCTGATGCGACTCGGCTGCCAGTAATAGTGGTGCACACATTCCCTCTAGTTACGCAAAGGTATAATTAAAAGTGAGCTTATGAAGACTCCCAATTGCACCGACACCAGACTTGCTATGCATATGCACATATATTTTTTAAAGATAAATCTGTACAGAAAGCTTTCGGGAAACTGTTCGATTTCCCTGTTCAGTCAGTTTTCCGAAACCTTTGTGAATGGATTTATCTTTAAATATATGTACGTACATATACATAATTGTGGATTTGTGTGTCCAATGATAATGATAATGATGATAACCCTGAAATTACGATGACAAATATCAATAGTAATAATAATATTAATAGGCATGAAACGATAACTTCATCATCTTTATGTATGAAGAGAAAATAAAATGCACAGCTTTACTTGTGACGGATGGGATGATAATAATAATAACAATAATAGCAGTAGTAGCAGTTATTGCTATGTGTATCAATGCGACCTCTATCTTAAGCATAATAGCATTTATTTCCTATCCTTCTGTCTGTACCCGAGAGTGACTGGACTGGCTTAAAAGAATTTTTCTTTATTTTGACTGTCCTGTGTTAATGAGGGTGACTACACGTTTAACTTGATGATTTTTCGAATATAGTTTTGACTAGCGTTTTTTGTACATAATTGTGGACAGGAACTGTAAGCTTATTAGTCACTGTGATAAAGGTAGAGGCATTACTGTGAACCGTTATTATTTATGAAATATTTCTTTGCAGAAATCTCTGATTATTCTCATGTACGTTTGATTATAATCTAATCAACCGTTGTTAGAAATTTAACAAAATATTAATGAAGGGGAGTTACATTAGCAATACTGAACCCACAAAAACGCTTTGTTGCTCATCATCTGGGATGAGCAAATTGAATAAAAGTACATTTGTACGCAAATGCTAAATTAATTTTGTTCTAAAGGTATTTAAGATTTTACAATTTCAACCGTATTCTCGCATTTTTTTTTTATTCTCAGCATTTTCCATTAAGCTCGGAGCCCATAAAACAAGGAATTTCGATTATAATGTATTAAAAAAACTACGACTGTGTTGTTTTGCCGTATGTCCGAATTTATGATACAGGACGTACTCCAACTTCCGAGTTGCTCTCTGGATATCTGTGAGGAATATCGTTACTATAAAGGGAAAACAAATTTCTTCTCTCGGTTGTTCGTGAAAGGTTTCAATGAACAGTTTTCCTGTCTGATCAATAATCCGAATTTTTTTTTTTTTCTGAAATCGGAGTAGTGTGAAACCACTGAACATTTTCTCATGATTACACGCTCTGTAGACATTTATTTGGACACTCATGTGTAGATAAGTTACCGAGTAACAAGAAAAGAGCTATGTAATGCCATAAACGTACGTGACAGAGGCCTACTTCATTATCCATTTAATTATAGACTCTTACTTCCTCCCAAACTAACTTCGGAAGTTGGCGATCTTTTAGCTGGTTAGCCTTTGGTGTTGTTTAGCGGCGCCATTTCTTTATGAAGAATTTTTGTATGAAGAATGATTAAGGAGAGAATTAAGCAATACAAATTATAGCCTCATATTTGTATGGTAGGAATCCTCCTGTTATTGGCTGTTTCGTCCAATTTCATTCCCCTTTTCAATAAAATGTATTTCCATACCCACGTGAGATTACAATAACACCGGAAGCGAGACAATCAAATATTTTTTCTTGTTTGCCAAAATGAAAAATCAGCAAAGGGCAAGTTGGTTTATTCATGATAGACCTTTCGCCTAGTCAGAAAAAACATAAATATATATTGTAATATTGGGAGAGTTCGAAGACAAAATCAAATTGGTTCTCGGAAGAACAAGATTTGCCAGACGGATACAGCATGACAACCCAATGAACGTCTATGCTCCTTTGGGAGATTTCTCATGATTATCTAGTATCACTGAACGATTGGCTAAAAAAAATGTGTACACATATATACCATCCATCTGATCCTTAAGTTTTTGGTTAAAAATCTAGGCTAAATTTTGACAACACAGAAAATACCACCAGAGTTACTTATGTCTCAAAGGTATATATATAACAAAGTATAAACGAAGAAAGTTTTTCATGAATTTCGTTAGTCTGTTACTGATGTAAATAAAAATTTTAGTCAAATTGTGTGTTATCAAGACGAGATATCATTCAAAAAAACAACGAAGAAAGCAAAAACAAAAACTAAAGAGGGAACTGGCCCTAAAGAAACAAACCTTTGAGAAAACACGGATAAGGAGGAAGTAAGACGATAATATATAGAAGCAGTTTTAATGGCCACAGAGATTTCACGCTCTGACAGCTTTTATAGGTTGCAGTTAAGTCCATAACATATCACCTTGTTTGCAACAAGAGCACCAATCCTTGGACAATCCTACTTTATAACAGAATATCCTGTTATATATTTGATGAAAACTGTTTCGATACAAGTACAAAAATAATTATAATTATTATTAATTTGGCTTTTATTTTTCCAAAATGCAACCTTCCTCATACACACAATAGTGGATTTTCACTTATTTCCAGTTACAAGATAGTAATGTACCTTGAATAAAATTTAAATCTCTCTCTCTCTCTCTCTCTCTCTCTCTCTCTCTCTCTCTCTCTCTCTCTCTCTCTCTCTCTCGTTAGGCCCCAGTGCTCATCGACAAACTCCTGCCGAATAGACAATGGACTCGTGCCGGAAGAGACATCAGGTAACAAACGATTTCATTCAATTAAAAGAACTTGACCCCCTCCTGTCATAACGCCAAAGATAGAAGGCAATTCCAATTCCTTCGAAACGAACGGCTAATGCCTAACATTGAAAACCTGTTAGGGCATCACCTGCCACCAGTATCATTTATGAAGGAGCCTCTTCTCAGAACTTTGGCAGAGGTTCGTGTTCCAATTTCCTTCCTGCTTCCGAGGCCAATGAAGTGATTAAAGTTTCATCGCCTGCCTTGATTTCAGTCGGCGACGATGTTCGGAATTCCGCGCTAAAACATTACGGAGGGAGGGGTGTTTCTCAGAGAGAGAGAGAGAGAGAGAGAGAGAGAGAGAGAGAGAGAGAGAGAGAGAGAGCTTACATGGTGATATTCACAAATCAGTTGAATAAATGGACTCCTTTAAAAGAGAGAGAGAGAGAGAGAGAGAGAGAGAGAGAGAGAGAGAGAGAGATATCCACATCCCACTGAATAATTGGCTCCAACATTAAATGTCCACCATACCAGGAACAGCTCTCAATGTTAAGGTAATTGAGGGAACATTATAGTCTCCAGGATGTAGCCATGAACAATATTGTATCTATTATATATAAATAGCCATAAGTAGTGTATGTTTAAAGTGATACTTTTTTATTCACTTAGTTACAATCCTAAGTTAAGAGAATATTATTATTTTTGGCAATATTCTCATTTATTTGTTCTTATATATTTTGCATTTAAAAGGAATCGCATATTTTTAGTTTTCTGTAAAAATATGCTTTCTTTAAGAGAAAACCATTGTGACGGATTTGTTTGTCCGCTGGACTTTTTCTGTCCGCCCTTAGAGTTGATCGTTCACCCTCTATCCATCAAACACACCAAATTGAAGCCCTCTAGTCACAGTAGTTTTTATTTTATTTAAAGTTAAATTCATCCATAATCGTGCGTCTGGCAACCCATTAGGACGGGCCACCACCCGTCCGTGGCTGAAAGCTTCATGGCCACTGATTTTTATTTTTTTTTATTATCAGTATCGGTATTATGCTGGGATTAGCTGTTTTTTTTTTTTTTTTTTTTACTTCGCTATTGCCTCTTGTTCTCTTTGAACAGCTGACTGAGTAATCTGATGGAATAAAAAGATAATTTTACGTAAAGAATTTTTACTGCATTCTAGTGACATATGTGTTAATTCTCCACACGTGAGATATGTTGGCGGTTGTCCATTATGGGAAATTACCACAGCGAACCTATGAATAACGATAGACGAGGGAATTGGTTTGCTGATTCTAATGTGCTGGAAGTATAAGGCAGACTTTATATTAGAACTCGCCCATAAACACCTGGGATGTTTTTCAGATCAGTATCAATAATGGTAACAGATCATTATCGAACTTTGAAACCTAAAAAAAAAATTGGAGAAGAAATATATTTTAATAAATCCACTTACAGTTTCGGAGCATTATGCTCCTTCTTCAGTGTGGAGACACTGAAGAGGGAGGATGACGCTCTAAAACTGTTTATGGATTTCTTAAATAGATTTGTTCCCCAATATGTGCTTCTTTCTAGTATCATTGAGCTTAAATGGGACGTTCTTCATGATTTTCATCTTTTGATTTGTCAGTAATTCTCGTACTTTAACATTTATGTTCCTCTCACAAAGTGTAAAAATTCGTTTTCAGTAATATTTGATGGTACCTTTAAAGGCGTTCTGAAAAAAAAGTTTCCGATATGACAAAAAGTTGTAAATGGACCTCTCTGATGAACACCAAATACATTTGAGTTCCCGTTAATCTTCTCTGGTGCACAGTGAACGTCTCTAACATTAGCTTTCTTGTGATTTAAGGAAATACCTTAAGGTAGCAGTCAGGCTTATCACTTATATATTTATTATTACTATTATCATTCTCCAGCACCAGTTTTCGGTTCTTTTCGTTGGATCGTGTAGTAAAGACGAAATAAAATATATCACGAAACATTTTATCCTTCCTCCAATATTTTGGACATCAGAAAAAATCTCCTAATTAAATTTTGCTAAAGACATTTTTTAATGAGATTAGAGGTTATGGTTTAATGTTCGAGACTATTTTTTTTTCACATAGCGGATTTCCCTTATCGCATCAACAGTCTCTTAATTTTTAGATCCTCCAATCTTTCTAACTAGCTGTTGGTCGTTCAGAAATATAGCATTAATTTATTTTTGTTCACGGAGGAGGTTTTATTATGCTAGGTTATTATGCTCTTGTTCAATTTATCATTTATTATTCAATTTATCAGAGTTATTTCTTTATTTAGTATTTTGGTCATAATTGTCTTTGCTCCGTTATTTATAGTCTTCTCTGTAATATTTAACATCGAGTACTTTTACTCTAGTTTTCCGTAAAAGAAAACTACTGTGCCGGCAGCTTTGTCTGTCCGTCCGCACCTTTTCTATCGGCCCTCAGAACTTAAAAACTATTGAGGCTAGAGGGCTGTAAATTGGTGTGTTGATTATCCACCATCCAATTATCAAACAAATCAAATTGCAGCCCTCTAGCGTTAGTAGTTTTGTTTTTATTTTACTTATGGCAAAAGTTAGCCATAATCGTGCGTCTGGCAACGCTATAGGACAGGTCGTAGCTGAAGACTTAATGGGCCACGGCTTATACAGCATTATACACTGTACAAAAAACTCGATGGATCCGAAAGAAAATCGGCGCATTTTTTATTAGTTTAATTTCACAAGGACTATTGCCTCGTATTTATTCTTAAATATTCCACTTATTCTCTCATGATCCTGTTTAACCTCGTAGTAATATTCTGGCATCCCCGACAAAATTCAATCTTGATCATCATGCTCATTCATACCTATTTTATGCACTGACTTATTTAATTCAATCTCCAACACAGCTGAATGCGTACTCTTGTTTGTGTGACCACATCCGACGTTTTCCTCGGAAAAGGTTCGCATGAGTGGAACCTTATCTACAGCTATTTTAAAATAGATCTAATTTTGCTTTCCGGTAGGGAATGCCTGATGATTGCATAATTAAGAGGTAGCCATTTTGCATTTTTCACCCAGTCTTAGGTAATGAAATACAAAACTAATAATCGCATGCCAATTCACGTTACTAATCCAAAAAGGTGCAGTGATACTATATGTATATGTATGTGTGTGTATACATATTATAAATATATGTATATATAGTTTTTTTTTTTTACATAAACTGAGGCGGTTTTATATTCACAAACTATAAACCCCTAATTCGTTTAATGTCCGATTTACCATGCTTCGGGAATAACTTTCGTCGAGGGAATTATAATTGATGAGTGGAACGTCACCAGTGGGATTCGAACCACAGCCTAGTTGTGAAACAACGTGGTATGTATGTACTTATACATACATACATACATACATACATACATACATGCAATTTTAACTGTTAATGCACAAGGTATTTAGCATATATGACTAAGAAAATAACATTTGCTTCGCAAAATATACTCATGCTGTCATTGATAATTGATAGTGTGCGTATGAAATATGAATCTTATAATCCTTCCATTGAAAAAGATGGAGGTAACAAGTGATTACAAGGACTACGGTTATTGTGGTCTGAACAAGAATTTATTGTATAGTGGAACCTATTGCACTCTTAGTATCTTATAATTTTCATCTTCATTGAATTAAAATAACTCGTACTGAGATTTATGTCAACATATTTTCACTTTGCTGTTAAAAGCACATTAGAACGGAAAATGTTCTCTTCGGGCAAAAACAAATAACGGAATCTTTAGCCAAGTAATTTCGTAAGTTCGAGATGACAGGCGTCATTGGCCTAGATGAGAGAAACAGGGAGGTCAAATGGACATGAGGGAAGGGAAGAGGGAAAGTCCTTATATGAAAAATAAATGAAAGTAAAGAGAATATGAGGAACACATCTGCTCTCAAAACTGCCTCCGGCCGACTCTCGTCTTGTTAACATCTGACGCCCTCTGTGTTTTTTTTATTAGATTTTTTTATGGATCTTTCTGCTTTATTTTTAATCAAGAGAATCTTGACGGTTTTTCTTATTATACTATGAGCTGTATTTCACAAAAAATCTTATAGAATAATTACAAGTCTCTACTCGCGTTTATGCCAATGTATCAGTTTTGCGAGCGCTTTCGTAAAAAAATTGTTTATATTAGATTATTTTTATATTAACTTATATTTCCTATTGCTAAGCGACGATAGATGAAGCAAATGAGTCTTCAGATCTATATTTTTACAAAGGAAAGGCTGACTCATTTAGGGGAAAAATGACACACAAACTCAAAGCAAAATCATTCACTAGAATATAATCTGAGAACTTCAGAAAAATGGTGGGTTGGGGAGGTGGGGAGTGGGGGTGGAGTTGAGGGCTAGTTATTAAAAGGTCTCACATACTTGTGAGTCAAAAATGAATGACAGAGACTTAGATTTTCTAAAATAATCCCCAGCTTCAGTTCAGCGAGAATTCGTCATAAGACAAGCAAAATAACCAACGTATTTTTAATTTGAAATCAAGGATGAAAAAGCTAATGCAAATGAAGACAAATAAAATAACCAATATTTGAAAACAAGAACTAAAAATATAATGAAAATGACATTTCATTTATTGTGGACATCTGTTTGTTTGAAAATGATCCATCACAATTCCCTTATTAATATAAATCGCAGTCTCCAACTCGCGGAGATAAATCGCTCGAGAAACTTTTTGGCAAAACGAAAGAGGTCGCATTCACCCAAGTGTTATATAGTAACTCATGTCGAATGGGTGCCATTACAACTTGGCAAGATTCTATTCAACTTGTTACATTTCAGAAACATTACCGCGGAATTTGTACGATTACGCAAACTTAAAAAAAAAAAAAAAAAAGAAAAAGGGCAGGTCAGGAGGCGAAGATCACTTATGATCTAAAAAGAAAAGGCAACAGGTGGTAATTTAGCGCCTTTTGTCAGAAAAGGGAATGATTCTAGGCCTTATTATTATTATTTTTTTCTCTCTATCACAGTCCTCCAATTCGACTGGGTGGTATTTATAGTGTGGGGTTCCGGGTTACAGCCTGCCTCCTTAGGAGTCCATCACTCTTCTGACTATGTGCGCCGTTTCTAGGATCACACTCTTCTGCATGAGTCCTGGAGCTACTTCAGCGTCTAGTTTTTCTAGATTCCTTTTCAGGGATCTTGGGATCGTGCCTAGTGCTCCTATGATTATGGGTACGATTTCCACTGGCATATCCCATATCCTTATTTCTATTTTCAGATCTTGATATTTATCCATTTTTTCCCTCTCTTCCTCTTCAACTCTGGTGTCCCATGGTATTGCGACATCAATGAGTGATACTTTCTTCTTGACTTTGTCAATCAACGTCACGTCTGATCAGGCAAAGAGGATATTTGCCTGATCGTTTTCTATCACTCCCTCAGGTTGGTGCTCGTACACTTATTACTGCAAGGTACCTGATGTTTCTTGCACAGGCTCCAGTGGAGGGCTTTCGCCACTGAATCATGCCTCTTTTTGTACTGGTTCTGTGCAAGTGCCGGACATTTGCTTGCTATGTGGTTTATGGTTTCATTTTTCGTATTGCACTTCCTACATATGGGAGAGATGTTATTTCCGTCTATCGTTCTTTGAACATACCTGGTTCTTAGGGCCTAATCTTGTGCCGCTGTTATCATTCCTTCAGTTTCCTTCTTTAGCTCTCCCCTCTGTAGCCATTGCCATGTGTCATCGCTGGCTAGTTTTTTAGTCTGTCTCATGTATTGTCCGTGCATTGGTTTGTTGTGCCAGTTCTCTGTTCTGTCTGTCATTCCCCTGTCTCTGTATATTTCTGGGTCTTCATCTACTTTATTAGTCCTTCTTCCCATGCACTCTTTAGCCACTCGTCTTCACTGGTTTTCAGATATTGCCCCAGTACTCTGTTCTCGATGTTGACGCAGTCCTCTATACTTAGTAGTCCTCTCCCTCCTTCCTTTCGTGTTATGTATAGTCTGTCTGTATTACCTCTTGGGTGTAGTGTTTTGTGTATTGTCATATGTTTCCTGGTTTTCTGATCTATGCTGCGGAGTTCTACCTTCGTCCATTCCACTATTCCTGCGCTGTATCTCTTACTGGCACTGCCCAGTGTTTATTTTATGGGCTTTTATCATATTCCGCTGTTGATTTTGACTTGAGTATCGCCTTGAGTCTCTGCATATATTCTTTCCTGATCGTGTCCTTCATCTCTTGGTGTTTTATATCCCTCCTTCCATTATTCCCAGGTAGTTTGTATCCTGTCTCATCATGTGTTGTTTGATGTTGCTCCCCCCCTCTGGTAGCTTTATTTATTATTTTTTATTATTATCATATAAGTAATGGTTACTACAACAGCGTTATGTATGTATGTAGAGATTCTTCTCTCTTTTTCGAATAGCGGATTTTTCAGTGCTACTTAAATATGCTAGTAGAGCGCCTATGAAGGTCATTCTGAAATGTAAGGGTCAAGAACAGTGTATATATTTATATTTAAATTTTTACAGATAAACTATAACTATGATATCATTGTTTATCTGTAAAAATTTATATATAAATATATACACTGACCTTGACCCTGAAGTTGAAAATGAACTCCATAGGCGCTCTACTAGCATATTTAAGTAGTACTGAAAAAGCCGCTATTCGAAAAATAGAAAAGAATCTCTACAAGCGTAACGCTGCTGAAGTAGCCGTTACTTTTAATAAAGCATGCTTGAGAGAGGGTCTACTTCCTAAGTATTATTATTATTATTATAATTATTATTATTATTATTATTATTATTATTATTACTATTATTATTATTATTTTTATTATTGTTGTTGTTGGAATATCTCGGAAGAAGACCGTAATTATTATTATCAATACTATCATTGAACTAAGGAACCTTCGTAATGAGGCTATAATATTGGCAATTAAAAGCAACAGTAGTGTTAAAAATATATTTTTGTACAACGTTAAAAATGAGTAGGAGACTACGCTTTTGGACACTGCTCCGGATACAGAGCGGTAAAGAGGGATACGGAGCGGTAAAGAGGGATACGGAGCGGTAAAGAGGGATACAGAGCGGTAAAGAGGGATACGGAGCGGTAAAGAGGGACATGGAGTGGTAAAGAGGGATACGGAGCGGTAAAGAGGGACACGGAGCGGTAAAGAGGGATACGGAGTGGTAAAGAGAGATACGGAGCGGTAAAGAGGGATACAGAGCAGTAAAGAGGGACACGTGTTAAATAGGGATACGAAGCGGTAAAGAGGGGTAGAGAACGGTAAAGAGGGACACATTGTGGTAAAGAGGGATAGAGAACGGTAAAGAGGGACACAGAGCGGTAAAGAGGGATACGGTGCGGTAAAGAGGGACACATTGAGTTAAAGAGGGATATAGAATGGTAAAGAGGAACACGTTGCGGGAAAGAGGGATACGGAGCGTTAAAGAGGGATACGGAGCGGTAAAGAGGGATATGGAGCAGTAAAGAGGGACACAGAGCGGTAAAGAGGGATATGGAGCAGTAAAGAGGGACACAGAGCGGTAAAGAGGGACATATTGAGTTAAAGAAGGGTACGGAGCGGTAAAGAGGGACACGGAGCGGTAAAAGGGACACGGAGCGGTAAAAAGGGACACGGTGCGGTAAAGAGGGACGTGGAGCGGTAAAGAGGGACACAGAACGGTAAAAAGGGATATGGAGCGGTAAAGAGGGACACAGAGCGGTAAAGAATTATACAGAGCTGTAAAGAGGGATACGGAGCTGTAAAGAGAGACACGGAGCGGTAAAGAGGGATACCGAGCGGTAAAGAGGGACAAGGCGCGGTAAAGAGAGACACGGAGTGGTAAAGAGGGATACGGAGTGATAAAAAGGGACATGGAGCGGTAAGAGGAACATATTGCGGTAAAGAGGGACACAGAGCGGTAAAGAGGGACACGGAGTGTTAAAGAGGGACACGGAGTGGCAAAGAGGACACGGAGCGGTAAAGAGGGATACGGAGCAGTAAAGAGGGACACGGAGCGGTAAAGAGGGATACGGAGCAGTAAAGAGGGACACGGAGTGGTAAAGAGAGATACGGAGCAGTAAAGAGGAGGGCATGGGACTTGTGGTAAGAGGGATACTGAGCAGTAAAGAGGGACATGGAGTGGTAAAGAGGGATACAAGAGCAGTAAAGAGGGATCTAATAAAGGAGCGGTAAAGAGGGATCGGAGCGGAGCAGGTAAAGAGGGACATGGATTGGTAAAGAGGGATACGGAGCAGTAAAGAGGGACATGGAGTGGTAAAGAGGGATACGGAGCAGTAAAGAGGGATATGGAGCGGTAAAGAGGGATACGGAGCAGTAAAGAGGGACATGGAGTGGTAAAGAGGGATACGGAGCAGTAAAGAGGGACACGGAGTGGTAAAGAGGGATATGGAGCGGTAAAGAGGGATACGGAGCGGTAAAGAGGGACACGGAGTGGTAAAGAGGGATATGGAGCGGTAAAAGAGGGGTTCGGAGCAGTTAAAGGGCAGCAAAAAGAAGGGGACGAGTGGTAAAGAGGTATATAGAGCGGTAAAGAGGGATACGGAGCAGTAAAGGGGGGGGAGGACACGGAGTGGTAAAAAGAGGGACACGGAGCAGTAAAGAGGGACACGGAGTGGTAAAGAGGGACACGGAGCGGTAAAGAGGGATACGGAGCAGTAAAGAGGGATACGGAGTGGTAAAGAGGGACACGGAGCGGTAAAGAGGGATACGGAGCAGTAAAGAGGGACACGGAGTGGTAAAGAGGGACACGGAGCGGTAAAGAGGGATACGGAGCAGTAAAGAGGGACACGGAGTGGTAAAGAGGGACATGGAGCAGTAAAAGAGGATACGGAGCAGTAAAGGAGGGGAGGGACGGAGTGGTAAGAAGGGTATGGAGCGGTAAAGAGGGATTGGAGCGGTTTTACATAAAGAGGGACACGGAGCGGTTTAAAGAGGGACATGGAGCGGTAAAGGAGGGACACGGAGCGGTAAAGAGGGAACCTGAGCGGTAAAGAGGGACATTGGTACGGTAAAGAGGGACATGGAGCGGTAAAGAGGACACGGAGCAGTAAAAGAGGGACATGGAGGCGGTAAAGAGGAACATGGAGCGGTAAAGAGGACACGGAGCGGTAAAGAGGGGACCACGAGCAGTAAAGAGGACATGAGACTGGTTAAAGAGGGTACAAAGAGGGCGGTTGGTAAAGAGGGACATGGAGCAGTAAAGAGGGATACGGAGCGGTTAAGAGGGACACAGAGCGGTAAACATATATGAAAAACATATATGAAAAAATATATTAATTCCGAGGTAGAGCAAATTAGATATTAAAGGACATTTGAAGCTCGATATATGTATATGATCACGGTAATTGTGATATGGACTTGCATATATATATAGATATGTATATATGATATATGATATTGATATATATATATACTATATATATATATATATCCTTATATATATATATATATATATATATATATATATATATATATATATATATATATATATATATATATATATAAAGAGAGAGAATTTGCACAAAGGGTCGCTCGGTCTGACGAGACAGCAGGTTCACACGGAACTGTGCCATCTTAATCCCGAGACCGAGAAATGACTCGCAATTACAGACACTGGCTGTTGCTGCCACAGATATAAGGAGACGAGCAAATAATGGAGAAAACAGAGGTGACAAACCCGGGGGCGACATTTGTTGATTATATGTCATTTTTTTTTTGCATTTTATCTTTTGATCTGGCCGACGTTGATTCGTATTTATCTCGCTATTTTGGTGCATTTGGAACGAGCTGGAGTCATAGAGCCAAGGGACATTCAATCTTAATAATCTCTGTGTGTTTTAGTTCCTTGTCGCATAACTGTCTATGTTTTGTTAATGATTTGCTTTTAGACATGCACAGTCGCATGCAAAGTACCACATGGAAGAAATGATGTCTATGTTTTGTTAATAATTTGGTTATATACATGCACAGACGCATTGAAGAAATTTATTATGCTGAATAATACAACCGTTAGAATTTTACATTGTCATATATGGCTTAAAGTTCTGCTACCGTGTAATGATTCTGTTGAAGATGACTAAATAAAATCAAACTGTGCAGGGTCATACCTTTACTTTCATGTATTCCATTAAGTACTTGCAACTTAAATATCACTTGTCCCTGTAAGTTACACGTTAATACACACATACACTGTTTTAAGAACGGAGAAGAAAGGAAGTTAAAAATAATGTATTTTCAGAGAGCAAATCTGCGTCTCAGTGGAGGCCGAGGGTAACAAATGATTTTGGAGCAACGGGATGAAGCATAATCAGTTTCTCGGTATCGCTCCGAATTCTTCTTTGATCTTCATACATACATACATACATGCTGACGTACATACGTACATTACAAACACAAGATAAAAATCGAGTTGTAAGTTGCAGAGGTTGTATGTGTGTGTGTATAATTTTCAGGGTAAAATAGCTTTGACAACGAATATCTTACAGGACAATAATTATCATTTGCAATGCGAAATGATACTCAAGACAAAGGAAGTGGGAGAGAAATAGGATCTGATACTAAATCACAATCAAGGGTAAAGTGTTTAAATTCCTTCGTCATAATACAGTTAAACAAGTAAAAAATGAGGAGAAATTTCTTCGTCGAAATCGAGTTTTCTGTCCGGTGGTGGACTATGTTGTTGGTACCTAGAGCGCTGCCAGAAGTACCCTTAAGGCTAACTTTAACCATGAACAAATAAAATCTACAAATGCTAGAGGGCTGCAATTTGGTATGTTTGATGATTGGCGGGTGGATGAGCAACATACCAATTTGCAGCCATCTAGGCTCAGTGGTTTTTCTGATCTGAGGGCGGACGGATAGAGAAAGCCGCACAATTGTTTTATTTTAGGGAAAACTAAAACTCTGATAACGAGAATATCTGAACATTCAAGAACAAACGCAAAGGACAACAAACAAAAGGGTTAAAGCTCCTCTGAGATATAGCCGTGGAAATATAGGTGTCTAGACGGCTGGTTAATAGTAACACGGAAAGTAAAAGGTAATATACTCAGAGAGAGAGAGAGAGAGAGAGAGAGAGAGAGAGAGAGAGAATATTTTTACAACTCGCAATTCTGTGGATATAATACATATGCGAGATAAGAGTTATAGTATGCTCATTGTAAGTCAGAGGGAAAAAAGTATATGTATACTATATATATACATGTATGTATATATACATGTATGTATATACAGAGCATTTAAATATACGTCTGACTGGTCTGCTTTCCATAGTGAAATTGAGTACCTACGAAATTTTTTACGCTAACTCCTACCCAAAACAATTTGTTTTTAATATTATTAATAACATGGTTTCTAATTACGTATCTCCACCCCCTGCTAGTTTCAACGTACCTAAACTTAATATGTACGCATCAATTCCCTTTATCCACACAGATAAACTACGCTTAAATATAAAAAAACACATTATAGAAAATGCATTAGTTTTCCTAAGACTAACCCTAATCCCTGTAAATCCAAAAAAAGATAGGTAGCCCTCTTCAATTACAAGGATAAGCTTCAAGATTTTATGTTGTCCAATGTAATCTATAAATATGAATGCCCAGATGCCTTGGTACTTATAGGAAATTTGGCTCAACACGGAGATTGTTGCAAGTCCGTTATTATAGTCACATGGGACTCAGCTATAGGACGGGATCCAGGATATCGAATCCCGAACTCTCGAGTATTCGAACACATGCCTCAAATGCAAGATTCCTATGGAAAAAACACATTTTTTCTATCCTTACCTCAACAACCCAAGCATCCTTTCTAACAACACTTGAGTCACTTTACATTAAACACCTATCGCCTAATTTAAACAATTACGTCTCTGCCACTCCCCTTTCGTTGGCCTGAAGTGTAGTTTGGTCGGTCCGCCCACGTTTCTAGTCATTCTGCTCTTGTTCTCTGAACTGATAGGTAGTCTTTTAATACTTTATAAGCTTCTTTTAATAATTCTATTTTTGATTTTTGTTTCTTTTACTTTATTTTACTGTTTTTTAAAAAAGAATAAATTTTTATTCCAGACTGATGATGTGCCAATGTTTTTGGGGCACGAAACGTCTCTAATAAAACTAATCAGTAAGCTGTTGTCTGCTGGAACCCCTGTTGGAATGTGTAGCTGTCCCATGTCATATAATATATGATATATATATATATATATATATTATATATATATATAGATATATATATATATATATATATATATATATATATATAATATACATTACGCATATGTATATACAGGGGGGAGATGAGAGAGAGAGAGAGAGAGGAGATTATGACATAATTTGACTTGGTCCATATAACATTTGAATGTTAAAAGTATTGTATGATAATTTTGTATGATAAAAATATGAAGAGAGAGAGAGAGAGAGAGAGAGAGAGAGAGAGAGAGAGAGAGAGAGAGAGAGAGAGAGAATTTTATTATCATGCAAATACGACGGAAAGTTAGAAGTCATCGTATGCATCAAATGGAAATAACAACTTAAGACATTAAGAATGTTACGTAAAATGTGGCAGTATTTGGCATTCAAAAGCTCTTCTGCAATTCAGATGGGTGTGCGAACCACACTAACTTTTTAGCGCCGAAGCTATTAGGACGAGATGCACCGCTGGTGTGTTTAATGCGGCCGCTTCCTGCATAAAAACGATGCGTTTTGGCACTGAATGATAATGTTGCTGTTGTGGAGTCTGTCTCTTAACGTTAACAGGTAGGAAGGCATAGTTAATACCTTCTCCAGCGTAATAATAATAATAATAATAATAATGATAATATAATAATAATAAGTGTAGGGGCACAAAAGACCAGCTCCTGATAGACAAAATGGTAATGAAGAAACAGTAGGAGAAGGAAAACCCAACTAAGCATGGCATGGATACACATAAGAAAGAAAGCCTTCGAAATGATACCACACACATGGCTAAAAGAATGCCTGAAAATATATGGGGCAGAGGAAAACACATCAGCTTCCTCAAAAATACAATGCCCAACTGAATACAATACTTACAAGCTCTGGAATAAGACTAGCAGAGGTTAATATCAGGAGAGGGATCTTCCAGGGCGACTCACTGTCCCCACTACTCTCGTAGTAGCCATGAGTTTCCCATGACAAAAGTACTACAGAAGATGGATGCCGGGTACCAACTCAAGAAAGAGGCAACAGATTCAACCATCTGATGTTCATGGACGACATCAAGCTGTATGTAAGGAAGCATCAAGGTAATAGATACCCTAATCCAGACTGTAAGGATTGTATCTGGGGACTCAGGATGGAGTTTTGGAATAGAAAAAGGCGCCTTAGTCAACATACAAAAGGCAAAGTAACGGGAACTGAAGGGATAAAGCTACCAGATGGGCGCAACATCAAACACATAGATGAGACAGGATACAAATACCTGGGAATAATGGAAGGAGGGGATATATAAACACCAAGAGATGAAGGACATCGATCAGGAAAGAATATATGCAGAGACTCAAGGCGATACTCAAGTCAAAACTCAATGCCGGAAATATGATAAAAGCCATAAACCACATGGGGCAGTGCCAGTAATCAGATACAGCGCAGGAATAGTGGAATGGACGAAGGCAGAACTCCGCACATAGATCAGAAAACTAGGAAACATATGACAATACACAAAGCACTACACCCAAGAACCAAATATGGACAGAAATATACATAACACGAAAGGAAGGAGGGAGAGGACTACTAGTATAGAGGACTGCGTCAACATCGCGAACAGAGCACTGGGGCATATCTGAAAACCAGTTAAGACGAGTGGCTAAAGAGTGCATGGGAAGAAGGATAATAAAAGTAGACGAAGACCCAGAAATAAATACAGAGACAGGAGAATGACAGACAGAACAGAGGACTGGCACAATAAGCCAATGCACGGACAAAAATACATGATGGACAGACTAAAGAACTAGCCAGCGATGACACATGGCATGCTACAGAGGGGAGAGCTAAAGAAGGAAACTGAGGAATGATAACAGCGCACAAGATCAGGCCCTAAGAACGAGATATGTTCAAAGAACGATAGACGGAAATAACATCTCTCCCCATATGTAGGAAGTGCAATACGAAAAATGAAACCATAAACCACATAGTAAGCGAATGCCGGCACTTGCACAGAACCAGTAAAAAAAGAGGCATGATTCAGTGGCAAAAGCCCTCCACTGGAGCCTGTGCAAGAAACATCAGCTACCTTGCAGTAATAAGTGGTACGAGCACCAACCTGAGGGTAGTGATAGAAAACGATCAGGCAAAGATCCTCTGGGACTATGGTATCAGAACGGATAGGGTGATATGTGGGCAAATGACCAGGGGACCACGTGACGATTTGATAGACAAAGTCAAGAAGAAAGTATCAGTCATTGATGTCGTAATACCATGGGACACCAGAGTTGAAGAGAAAGAGAGGGAAAAAATGGATAAAGTATCAAGATCTGAAAATAGAAATAAGAAGGATATGGGATATGCCAGTGGAAATCGTACCCATAATCATAGGAGCAATAGGCACGATCCAAGATCCGAGAAAAGGGAATCTACAAAAACTAGACGCTGAAGTAGCTCCAGGACTCATGCAGAAGAGTGTGATCCTAGAAACGGCGCACATAGTAAGAAAAGTGATGATTCCTAAGGAGGCAGGATGCAACGGACCCCACACTATAAATACCACCCAGTCGAATTGGAGGACTGTGATAGAGCAAAAAAAAAAATAATAATAATAATAATAATAATAGAAGCGTGCGTCTTGAAATGAGGAACAAATCCACGTTATGTGTATGTAGTACATTCAAAGATAAATCTGTTTCCAGAAAGCAGTTTCCCCAAAGCTTTCTATACGGAATTATCTTTAAATATATCTATATACAAGCATACATAACTGTGGATTTGGTTTCTCCAATAATAAAAATAATAATAATATAATAATAATAATAATAATAATAATAATAATAATAATAATAATAATAATATGTTTTGTTAAAAATGACTGCTGCTTCAGCACTATTAATCTTATAAAGAGTCTTCTCTATCTTTCT
>NC_087201.1:147456707-147459207 GCF_015104395.2 Macrobrachium nipponense
GAGCTCGTGAAATATCAGCATTTGTCACTCCATTTGGCCTATACGAGTGTAAGGTTATGCCATTGGAAATGAAAAATGCAGCTTGTACTTTTCAGAGGCTCATGAATAGGGTAATTTGTGGTTTGGAAGGAACGGAAATTTATATCGATGACTTGGTAGTATATAGTAATGACTGGGATACCCACATGCTAAGGTTACGTAAGGTTTTTGAAGCCCTTAGTCTGCAGAACTCTTTGTTAATTTGCTAAGTGCGAATTGGGCCAGGCCAAGGTTTGTTTTTTATTTGGGTCACGAGGTTGGTTTGGGTCAGGTGGCTCCGAAACAAGCTAACCTCGAGGCAATTATAAGTTTGAAAAGGCCAAGTAATGTTAGAGAGGTAAGAAGGGTGCTGGGCATGACGGGTTATTACCGCCGTTTCGTGCGTAATTACTCAGATCTTGCTCAGCCTCTTACTACTTTATTAGAAAAAGGAAAAAGGTTCTTGTGGTCTGATCGGTGTGAAGAATCTTTTAATAAACTTAAATCGGTGCTAATTATTAACCCTATTTTGACTTCCCCAGATTTTCAGAAACCTTTTATTATCGCGGTATATTGCCAGTGATGTCGGGATTGGAGGGGTCCTTTTCCAACGGAAGGAGGACGGTATTCATCCGGTATCTTACTATAGTAAGAAGCTTCTGGCAGCAGAAAGGCGTTACTCCACCATTGAAAAGGAAGCTATTTCTTTGGTCCGCGCTCTTAACCATTTCAAACCTTATGTGACGAAATTTTCTTTTCCGGTTGAGATTTGGACGGACCACAATCCTTTGGTTTTCATCGAGCGGATGAAGGGAGCCAACCAGAGGATTTTGCGTTGGGCCCTATTTCTGCAGGAATTCAACCTAATTATTAAACACGTAAAAGGGACAGACAATAAAATTCCTGACGCCCTTTCTAGGACTTAGTGTGCTTGCCTGATCCTTCTCGTACGCTGCCCTGCTCGTTTCTCCAATTAGGTTGTATGGAAAAAATTACTTTTGAATGTAGTATAGTAGTAATATTTCAAGAGTTGTTTGTAGAGATTTAGTAAGTTTCTGTAAGGTTTCTATGAGTGGTGTACACTCTTGTATGTTATAATGGTTCATGATTCCTAACGAATGATTGATTGGTCCCGGTATACTAAGAATTTTGATTTGATTTATTTATATGACTTTTTGAACTATATTGTTGGTGAGCTGTAGGTTAAGGTGTATGCCTGTGTGTGTCTAAGTTTATTTAGGTTAAGCTAGGTAAGATGGTTTCTTTAGATTTGAGGGTTTGTGACTGTGATGATCCTGTTTAATTATTGGTATTGTTATGTTATGTCTGTCTTTTGCCATGCTTTGACTTTGGGTTCAGAGTATGGTATTATCATTGAGCTTTAAAATAATGGTAAGCTATAAAAAGCATTTGGTTTGTATTCTCTCGTGGTATTTTTCTATTGTTGATATTTTAACACACATTTGGTTTGCAGTTTATTGTTGCTATTATTGTATGTTTGCCTGTTATTGGTTGTCTTTATTGTTCTTTCCTTACAGGTTTGTTTATACCACATAGTAGTTAAAAAAAAATTATTTTTGCTGAAAAATTCTTTTTTTTTTTTTTCTTCTGGGAGGAAGGTATCATGTATTAACGTAATTGGCATTGCTTTTGCTTTATTTTTATCTCAGCCTTGTTACTGCTTTTGTTATATGTTGTTGTATATAAATTAGCGTAAGGAAATTAGTTATTAAGGTTTTAGTTTTAAGCTTTACTTTGGTCTCGGCTGAACGTCAAGCGAACTGCTTGTTAAACCTCCTCCCCGCTTGTTAAATGTTTGTGAGCATCTTATTAATGCTATTTTTTTTGTTTTGTTTATCTTTTGAGTGGTTGGTGAAAAGGACACCAGTGAGGGATATTGGAGGGGCGCGACTTTTTCCCGAAAACAGTTCGGCTCGCTATTCTCCCTCCCGCATGGTTGTGCAGCTGGCATATTTTTTCTTAATCGCCCTTCGAAGGATTCGTCGTCGTCAGTATTGAAGGCGCAGGGGCATTTCTGCCATCTGCGGTGACTTTCCCCCTTGATGTGTGTACTGTCCTGCGGGCTCTGATATCGGCGCTGGATCCCGACAGAGTGGACGTGGGAGGGACATCACTGTGTTTTGCCTACGACGTCCTTCTGAGCTGCAGCGGTGGGGGCATTGAGGCCCGTGAAGGTGCAAGTAGGGCAGTTGCTACCAGGTAGGGAATTTCCCTTGTGTTTATGGTCGGGAGCACGACAGACTCCTTCCCCATGGTATTGGTGACCTGTGTAGCTGCACGCCCTTCAGATAGCTGAGTATTTGGCCGGGTACGTGGCATTGTCCCAGAGAGTGTAAGAGATCACGGCTCCCCTTTATTTCGGCCTACAGCAAGGCAACTGTTTATCCTGAATCATTTGGGAATCATTCATCCCCTATCCAGTGTGAGAAGCTCTTTGCGTACACATATTTATATATATATA
>NC_087201.1:147466707-147469207 GCF_015104395.2 Macrobrachium nipponense
GTCTGATGTAACTGTTCCAAGATTTAAGATAATTAATAATATTTTATATAGGTTGAGTAGGCCTATGGAGGCTGATAATATTGATCATGAAATTTTGAAACAGATAATGGTACCTTTTGTTTACAGGAATGAGTTAATATCATTAGCACATGACAGTGGGTTGGCTGGTCATTTTGGCATTCATAAGACTTCGGGGAAGTTGCTTATGAATTATTATTGGCCCAAGTTGAAGGCAGACGTAGAAAAGTTTGTCAATAGTTGTGACGTTTGTCAGAAGGGGGTGGGTAGCCCAATCAGTCTATACCAAAAGCACCTCTATGTCCTATCCCCCCCCCTTGTTTCTGAACCTTTTAAAGAGGTAATTATTGATGTTGTTGGACCATTGCCCAAGACACGTAGTGGTAATGAATATATTTTTACTATTATGGATAAAATGTCTCGATATCCTGAGGCAATACACTACGTACCATAAAAGTGTTAAGATTGTAGATGTATAATGATTTCTTCACCAGGTTTGGGATGCCTAAGATAATTCAATCAGACTGTGGTACTAATTTCGTCAGCAAGTATTTTAAAGAGAAAATGGCAGAGTTAGGTATTAAACATGTGACTTCATCTCCTTATCATCCTGAAAGTCAGGGTGCTCTGGAGAGGTTTCATCAAACCATGAAATCGATGATTAGGAAATATAGTTTAAGTCACGGTTCTGAGTGGGATAAAGAATTACCATATCTCTTGTTTGCTTTTCGGTCGGCTCCAAGTCAATCATTAGGTTTGTCTCCTTTCAATTTGGTTTTCGGACATTGTGTTCGTGGTCCTCTTGATGTCGTAAGAGAGTCATGGAAGGTGACATTCCTGATATTAATTTGTTGGATTACATGACTAATTTGGGTGATAAAATGATGAAGGCTTGGGAATTTGCTCGTGGAAAATATTGTGTAGTCAAAGAAGAATGAAGTACTTTTTTTGACAGGAAAAACCAAGACTCGTAACTTCGCTGAAGGCGACAAGGTGTTGGTGTTGTTACCTTTCCTGGTATAATCCATTAAAAGCTTCATTTTCAGGTCCTTGGAAAATTTTGAAAAAATTAGTGATGTTAATTATTTAGTAGAGACTCCTGAGAGAAGGAAACCTTTTCAGCTTTGTCATATAAATATGTTGAAGGCATATATGGAACGGGAGAAAAGGTATTCCTGTGGCAACAATTGGAGAGATTATTACATGTAATAACCTTTATTCCTTTTCAGAGGAAGAACGTAATGAGAATAAATATGGTAATGATGGTAACTGGCCATCAGGTAATATGACTTCTTTAGAAAATTTTGATAGTTCAATTTCTCATTGTGTTATGAGAAACGTAGGTCTCTGAAGAAGTTGGTGTGTGATTATAAACAATTGTTTTCAGATGTCCCAGGAAGGACATCAGTCCTTGAACATGATGTGGACGTAGGTAATGCCACGCCTGTGAAACAATCTCCTTACAGGTTAATCCTTTCAAGAGTGAAGTTGTTGCTAAGGAGGTGATTATATGTTAAAACACGGTCTAATTGAGCATAGTCAAAGTCCTTGGTCATCTCCTGTTGTATTGGTAAAAGAAACCCGATGAGATTTTAGGTTATGCATGACTATAGAAGGATTAATGAGTTGACTAAATCTGATTGTTATCCATTACCACGTATTGAAGATTGCATTGATCGATGGGTAAATCTAAATATATAATTTGAAATTTGATTTATTAAAAGGGTATTGGCAAGTTCCTTTGTCGAAACGAGCAAGGGCCTTGTCAGCCTTCGTAACACCTCAAGGGTTGTTTCAATGTCGTGTGATGCCGTTTGGTATGAAAAATGCCGCCGCCACTTTTCAAAGGTTAATGAATACGTTGGTGTACGGTTTGGAAGGGTGTGTCGTTTATATTGATGACATGTTATTTATAGTGATGAGTTGGGAAACACATTTAAAGCGTATAAGGCTTGTTTGAAGTACTGAAGAAAGCTGGTTGGTGATCAATTTAAAGAAAAGTGAATTTGCAAAAGCAAAAGTCGTATATTTAGGTCATGAAATCGGTTGATGGTAAGGTTGCTCCAAAACAAGCTAACGTTGAGTGTATTGAAAAAATGTTAATTCCCAGGTGTCGGAGAGATGTCAGGAAATTCCTAGGATTAGTTGGGTATTACAGAGGTTCGTTAAGAATTTTTCTGATATCGCCGACCCTTTAACGAATCTCCTAAGAAAGAAGGTAATTTTTGTCTGGACTGACGAAGCGCAAAGGGCTTTGATAATTTGAAAAGGGTCTTCTTAATTATCCTGTCTTGAGAGCTCCTGATTTTGACCTTCCTTTTTTCTCTCGCCACGGATGCAAGTGACGTTGGAGTAGGGCAGTGTTATTGCAGAATGACGAACAGGGAATTTCCCACCCTGTCGCATTCTTTTCAAAAAAATTGTCCTCTGCCCAACGTAAATATTCTACTGTGGAGAAGGAGACTCTTGCTGTAGTGCTAGC
>NC_087201.1:147476707-147484207 GCF_015104395.2 Macrobrachium nipponense
ATATACACTCCTGACATGTTACCAATATTAGAAACATATACAAAATTGTTTTATTTGGGAATGCTTTTTCTTTATTTCACTTTGGTTTCTCTGAAGTTCACAAAGGGATAATCAGACTTTCTGGACTAAATAAATCTAATTTTTGTGAAAAGCAAAGGGACAAATGATCATTGGAAATTTCGTGTGAAGTCTCTTGGTTTTTGGTGAAGTGTGGACCCATCCAAATGCATTACATCGCCCCTTGTCCAATCCCAGCATTTTCATCCTGTCCCCCACCCCACCCCGTCATGTTTTTCCATCAAAGGAGAAACATGGTGGAGGAAGAATGATTGGCGAGATCTGGAGATGCGTATATAAATATATATATATATATATATATATATTATATATATATATATATATATATATATATATATATGTGTGTGTGTGTGTGTGTGTGTGTGTGTGTGTATGTGTGTTTGTGTGTGTTTGTGTGTCTGTGTGTCTGTTGATGAGTAATTATAAATCATGGAATAATCACTAGCTTTTTATATTTAACATTTAGAAAACATTGATTACAGTATTAATAATAATAATGACAATAAGAAGGAAATTACTTTTATTAAAAAAATTACTATTAAATAGGATGGCTACATCATTTGAGCTACTTTCTTATAGAGTTGCCTTAATGTAAAATCAACTATCCTAGTTAATAATAATATTAAATATTGCTCTTACCGGTTGCAATCACGTCTATTTTCAGTCTGAGACGTAGCTGTCCGTAGAGTAAAAATAATAAACTAAGAAAATAACTTAGTAAGGTATGCAACCCCAATGCTTATGTAAATGAAATTCATAAACAGCATGTTCTACATTCAAGAAATCTTTCAAACGATAGGAAACAACTTTGCTCTATCAAAAACATGACTTTTCTTTTCCAACCTGAATAAAAATTTCACCATCTAAAATACCTCTTTCAGTAGCTCCTCGGCCTGTCTCATAGGAAAGAATCTCATAAAGATGACTTTGGTGGAACACGAGATGAATCTTGCCTGAAAAGACCAAGTGAGGAAAAGACCTCGGGAATAGATTCTAAGTCCTAAAGACTCCAGCCTCTCTCTGTCTCTCTCTCTCAATGGATGTGTTTACCTTCGCTGACAGCAGAACAACCGATGCTGTGTGATGATTGCTCAAAAAAAAAAAAAAAAAAAAAATGGTAAATAAATAAATAAATACAATATTTTTAAGCAACAGAGCTACACGTTCCCCAACGACGATACTGACTGTGCTGTGGAGTCTGGCCACCATCGTTAAATTCAAGTTTTAATTGCTGACAAGGCTTTGTTCCCGGCGTCTGTTTCTTAAAAATATTATTTACTCCCAAGGATCCGAGACTTGACTTGCACTGGTAGAAAAAAATGAATTTTTTTACCATTATAATTTCTCAACTATATCGTTTTCTTTCCTCTTGCTTCTTATTTTTCATTGCTTCTTATTTTGCACCGTAAAAGTCGTATGGCATGTTTATTCTCTTTTATTTGAAAAGGTAACATCAAACATCAAATGATGCTTAGAGTTAAGCGAGCTGTATGAACGTTAACCCAGAAGAAAAATCAATAAAAATGTACAGTATCTTTATCAGTAAAACACCAGATAAGAATTGACCTGTGAAGCCAGAGGTTCACTTAATTGCACTCTCCTACCGTTGTGCTTTTAATTACATTCTCTTACCATTGTATTTTTAGAAAAGAAGAATATTTTTTTTTCTTTTCTTACTTAGAGTTTATTAACCTCCACTGCAACAAGATATGGCTCATTTATATTTTCGTTCTCGTTTAAGGCAAAAGGAATTTTGAAACCATTCCTGTCCACCTCCTGCTGATCCCTTTGTGCGTTAGAGATTAGCTTCCTGAAGTGTGGAACTTTCTTTAATATCCACAAACACAGTTGCGGTTACACTACACTGTTATGAGGTGCAAAGCTTTATTGTCTCAATTGTCTACTTTACTCATTATTTAGTTTAACTTAACTTATGTTACTTCAAAATGTGTATTTTAATTCATGTCTATTAACCCCGAAAAATTACAGATATTTCTAAATTACATACAATCCAATATTGTCATCGCCTTCCAGACTATGGCAAAAATTAAATTATTGGAGAGCGCGAACAACACTGTAGGTGCTATTCACAGCAAAACTCTTGATATTTGAGTCTGGAATCTAGTTACTTTTTCAACAACGAATATTTTTAAATTAATTATCATGAATATGCAAAAAATTTTTGCAATTCATGACCTTATACTGATGTTTAACTATTTATTTAAATACTTATCTAGTGCACGCTTCTTCTTTCTACCGAAAAATCGTGAGTTTCCTTGGAAGCCAGACGGACGTCATCAATGATTGTATACGATTGTTGTGAAGAAAGTGTCCCAGCGTCTATGGATACAAGTGGTGTGCGGATTTAGCACATGGAATGGAAAGTTTATTTAAACAAGTGACTCCGCAAACATCGAGATGTCGTCAATCTTCTACATTTTTGGTGTTTTATGTAAAAATTTCGAAAGCGTCATGGAGGTATGTTTGCACTGCGCATGGCTAGACTTTCAGTAACCTCTGTTTAATCTTGAAATATGACCTTAATTTCTAACTTTGGAGAAAATACTTACTTCAAAAGGAGAGTAGAGGTCTCGAGCTCTTGCTCTCACCACCAATGACTCGTGACTGGTGCCCATCTCCAGTGTCAGGACGTGTTAAAGTACTTTTTCGGAGGGTGGATCCACAATGGACGTCCCATGTAGTTCAGCTAAAATTCCCTGTTCAAGAAAGAGAATACGGCCCTTAACTTTTTATTTCTGACATAAGTTTTGAACTTTACGTTTTCTTTGTACTGTGTGTCCTTGATTAGGTCTTTTAGCCACCGGCATCGTCAGTAACTACGAAAAGTTTAACTATGATTTCATACTTCTCCATATCACCTGTGTCCCCCCCCCCCCCCCCCTCTCTCTCTCTCTCTCTCTCTCTCTCTCTCTCTCTCTCTCTCTCTCTCTCTCTCTCTCTTTCAAATGAACCACTGTTCCGTACTCAACTTAATCCAACCAATATTCGACTAAAAAAACTTTTCCCGCTTCCAAATTGGGGTTCATAAATATTCAGGTTTTGACAAACATGCCATTTTCCTTCGGGTATTTGGAGAGTACGAGGAAAATGAAAGGATGACTGGGAAAGGAAGAAGAAAGTCTCTGAGAAAGGGTTCTATTTACCTTTTGTCACTTTTCTAACGAGAAGGCTTAGGAATAGCAGAGGGCGTTTTGTTGTTCTGTTTCTGTATTCGTCTATTGAAAGGGATTTCCTCCTGATCATTTTGAAATGCCTTTCCCCTCAGGGATGTGACCCTTCAAATAAAAATTATAGTAGAGTAACAGTAATTTCATCTTTCGGAAAGAATACCTACAACAAGAGTCCCCTGCTGAAATACTTTGCAAAGAAGTAAGGGGAGGTTTTAAGTTATAACCGAACATTTCTTATGTGAGCGGACTTTTATTCCAGCTCGGTACCAAGATTACAGCTTCCTCTTATTTCGGTGTTGTATTTTTTTTTTTTTTTTTTTTTTTTTTGGTATTTTGGTTCCTTAATTGCAAAACACCTTGCTAACAAATATTCATGAATTTCAAGTTTATGTAAAAAAATGATTATGAATATAAATTTACATACATGAATATACTCGTATATACTATGTGTAGGTACACAGAGTAACCTCAGGAAATATTGTGACTACAAATTATCAAATAAAAAAGACCCTTGATATATCATGATACATATTTTGAGAAATGAAAAGACACTGGTGATCAAGTGGTATACTAAGCCAACGTTAAAAGACGTGAAAATGCTATAGAAAAATTTGTGTGGCACAAAAAGTGTGGCGTTGAAAAAATGTGAGATCAGGAAACGATATTCGTACGTACCAGGAATAGGTTTAAAAAGTAATTCAAGTTAAAAGGGATTTTTTTTTTTCGCCGAGTGAATGAAAACGTCATTGCTACGTAAAGTGAAGTGGTGAAAAAATAGAATATTTAAAGTAAAATTAATCATCCGAAGGAATATCGAATTTGAGAGCATGTCAGTTTCATTAGTTCTGGAAATGTGCCTCTGAAGAAGATTGAAGTCAGAAAGTGACAGAGAAAACAGGAGAAACAGAGCCCAAAGAAGCTTCAGCTTCTTGAAAGTGTCATCGGAAGAGAAAAGACGGATCTTTCGCACCAAATAAACAAGCAAGAGACTTGGAAGAGAAATATGAGTCTCCGTATCAAGTTTACAGTTGTCTTGGATTTTTTTTTTATTTCTTCTTTTTACCACGAGGAATAACCCGTCTCGTAGGTTTTTACATATTCATAACATCCTAGTTGGTAAAATTTTGTTTACGTCACCCTTTTCTGTTTTTATTTCGCTCTTTGAATAATGACTTTTAAGGATATACCCCGTAGAGGATCAATGCCGTCAGTGCATCTAATTAGGGACACTGCACGCATTACTTAAGGTTCTTTGAGGCGTGCCTTCGGCTCTAGCTGTAACCCCTGTCGTTCCTTTTACTGTACCTCCTTTCATATTCTCTTTCCATCTTACTTTCCACCCTCTCCTAAACAATGTGTCATATTGCAACTACGAGATTTGCCTCCTGTTACGCCATTCAAACCTTTTACTGTCAATTTCCGTTTCAGGGCTGACTGATCTCATAAGCATAAATTCTATTTTAAATTCAATTTAAAGATACATTCGTGTGGTTTAGATGTGATACGTTAAAAAGCTTGAATTCTCATCAGTAGAGCACCTACAGTCATCTAAATTTTTATACTCTATGAAAATTTAGATGACGTTTTGTTTTTTAATCATATTGAGGATACTCCAAGTACATTAGATGATTCCCATTTGCTAAGAAATGGCGACATATCTTACAAAGCAATGACACCTACGATTTTTTAAACCTTAATTTACATTTTGTACGTTCCTGATTCACACTCACAGCTTCACGAAAACACCCATACATACGTCATGCGCTGTGCTGAGTTATGTATATAGTTCAAAAACGTACACGAACATCCACACACACAAAAGGAGTGAAAGAATCTGTGCCTGATCAGGTTAGGATTACGAAATGGAGGTTGTGCTGAGTGATTTAAATGGAAAAGAGATCATGTTGTTGATAGGATGGACGAATTGCCGAGAAGCGAGCAGTTTTAAATATAATTATTTTCCAATTAATGGATCACATTGAAAATGACTGAAATTTCTATAATTCTTCGTTTATAATTCTTTGTATTGCTCCTAAAAGAATTAAATAAAAAAAAACTTAAAATTTTATTACACTCCTGCCTTTAGTCTAACATTTATTTTATGCTCCTTGCTAAACTATTTCATGCAAATGGGTATCTCAGCATAACTAGAGATGGCGAAAAAAAAAAAATTCCTCAAAAATAAGAGAAAAAAATCGTTTGTATGTTTCGAGAATGAGGTTGGGAGAGGGAAGGATGAGCGTGGGGGAGGGGGGTGGGGCGTTTGAAGGAATATTAGTATCGGTAAAACCCCTTTTTTTCTATGTCCTCTTTCTGCACTACTCGGGAATAATGAGAGAGAAACTGGAGTAATGAAGAGCGCTTGTAAAGCAAAATTTTGTTGTGAAGTAAATTGCACTCTCTCTCTCGCTCTCTCTCTCTCTCTCTCTCTCTCTCTCTCTCTCTCTCATCCTTGTGATACAATGGTGCTATACAATGATACCAATCTTCGTTCACACCCAGTCAATCAGAGTTCGGTCTGCGAGCGAGACAAGGAAAGGAAGGAAAGGTGTGGGTGCTTGTCCTTTAAATTTCAATATTCTTCCGGTGAGCTATTTATTGGCTGTAGTTTGGAGAGAGAGAGAGAGAGAGAGAAGAGAGAGAGAGAGAGAGAGAGAGAGAGATCTAATTTATCTGGCTATACCACATAAGAAAAAAAAAAGTGAACAGCCTTATCACTGCGTCACCCGCTCCTGACGTGCTTCGTCGAGGCCCAAATAAATCTGCAGAGCGAAAGCAAGAGACCTCGTGCAAGAAGTGGAGATGAACTACCGGATGAATGTCGTCCAATTACGATAACAACTTAGTCACTGCTGTGCCTACAACTCGGGGCCTTTCGGTCGGCTTTCCTCTCCAGCAAAATGAAAAATAACCTTTCCTTTCGGTTTTGAACTCTGTTGTTTTGTATTGGAAAAATTACGTTTTGATTAATATTCAAATATACATTTTGGTTAATACCTGTTAACAATATATGTAACACAAAAGAATAGGAGGAACTGAAAAAAGACGTAGGATACTATTGGATTTTGTGACTTGTCTCCTCTCCGCTCAATGGAAGTCGAGAAGGAAATAGAAAAATTCTCGCTAAACTTGAACCCATCATTCTCACAGAAATTTAAATATCTTGACAGGCTGAAATATCAAATGGCGAGTATTATGATGCATTATTAAATAGATAAAAAGGTTTGCTGAGCTGAAATGGCTTAACTCCGAGTGTAGTTCAGATATCGCCGGAATTTCAGGTGATTTGTCCACAAGAGAAGGGATATTCAAGAATGGGATGAGCCTTAACCATCGAAGAAAGACTTGTCGTGAAAGGTTACTTATTTCTGTGATCTACAGAAGACAAAAATCTGCTATAAACACGAGAAGACAATTAATTTATCTTAGAAGAGTAAAGCATATGAACAAAATATTAGTGTGAGTCATGAAACCTTGTACTGGTGTGAAGATAACAACCGAAATTTACACGAGTAAAATGAAAGTGAACTTAGAAGTTACAAAACTATGAATACATAAGTTTTGAACCAGGTCAATTAGCGACCTTGATGATGCTTATTCGTCATAAATTTGCCTATCTGGTGACTTGTCATAACAATTATCAATTATGACATAGGTTTAAACGTTAAATCCAAGAATTCACAGTACATTCAGTTGACACAAGAAATACTTATTCGTTTGTGTATTTAGTTCATAATGATTCACAATGACGACGGTAGTATAGTAACGCTAATCCAAGAATGCACACTACATTTAGGTGATAATGGAATGCCTTTTCTTTTATTAGATTCTAAGAGCAATTAAATCTATGGCAAATTTAGGTAATAATGAAATGCTCCCTCTCTTTTATCGGGACAACCTAATTTATGACAACTTAAAAAAAATGGAGAAATCAAAGCATGATGGCGCAACAGAGCAAAGTTATTATGCATCGCAGCTGGTCGACCCTCTCGAATCTATTGGCTGGGCTTTCCGGCCAGAGAGAGAGAGAGAGAGAGAGAGAGAGAGAGAGAGAGAGAGAGAGAGAGAGAGAGAGAATTCACATTATCATACGGTACGACGTCAAGAGTGATGCAAAATCACATCCTCAAAGGCGGAAGGACTTTTGATCTCGTATCACGGGATTTATTCAGATTAAATGTTAATCTCTGTAAAGCGTCTTCATGATATCCAGACTGCCTCTGTTACTACA
>NC_087201.1:147486707-147581707 GCF_015104395.2 Macrobrachium nipponense
TTATATATATATAGATATATATATATATATATATTATATATATATTATAATATATATAGTATATTTATATATATACTTATTTATAATATATACAGTTATATTTATATAACTTAGAGAAAAAGCACAAAAACTATATAATCATAAAAATAAAATTTAAAATCATACAATCAAAAGAAACCAAAAAATAAACTATAAAACTAACAAAAAATAAAATTATAGTATATGCAAATGGTCATCGACGAAATTATGTGGGAATACATTTTAAATATTTAATTAGCAAAAAGATAAATAGAAAACACTGGAATGTTTATCGGAAAAAAAAAAAAAAGAGGGTTTGCAGACGGTAGCGAGAGGCGCATGCGCGTGTCACTTTCCCTGCTTTCCTGCTGCAGTTTTCCTTTCCTCCCTGTCCCAGACTTTTTCCTTGAGCTTTTAATTTCCCTTGGATGCGTCGCTGCCCTTTCTGTCCTCTCGAGCTTCCCCATTTGCGGGGCAAAGAAAATTTAAATATTTTTTTATGTACTGAGTGGCTGTAACTTATAACTGGAAAATTGGGGTATTAAGTGAAATGATTTCGGATGTTTAGTCCTTGGCTGGTTCTTGAAGTGTTTGGTCTCATTATAAAGTTTTCATTAAGTTTAAATGCTGATTACTAGGGTTTTAAATAATTTTCTACAATATTAGCTTATGCATGTTTGAATCAAGAAATTTTATAAGCCTACCTTAATATTACTTAATTTGAGTATACGTAATTTTATAGGCCTACTGTAACATCAGATATTAGGCAAATGATGAACCATCAAGAGAGATATATAAGTCAATATCGACTCTGTACTTAGAATCGGGCTTTACACTTAAAATCGATATCAATCCACCTTTATTAAGGCCTGTTTTAGAAATAACGGCAGAAAATGACTTCGACCACCCGGCTATCAAGAGAGAGGCTGCGATTCGAATCCTGGCCGGCGCAGAAGCACTTATCAGTAAGTGTAAGTTATTCCCAGTCCCCCGTATATATATATATAGTAGTAATATAATATATATAATATATTATATAATATATATATAGATATATTAATTATACATATCTATGTATATATACATATAACCGAATACCACAGGAAAATGATAGTCAGAAATCCAAGCGCTTTCGTCTTTACTAAGACATTGTCAAGGAGCTAATCATTTACACCCCTCTATAAAATTTACTGTAGAGGAAGAAAGAAATTGTAATTTGAATTTTCTTGATGTAACTGTCCATAGAAATGAGAGAAATTTCACCTTTTCAGTCTCTCGAAAATCAACTAACATTGCCTCTTATGTTCATTACTACTCCAATCACCATCAATATGTTACATTCTCTGTTTTTTCTGGGATGTTCCTAAGGGCTTTACGTGTCTGTAGCCCGCAGTTTATTGACGCTGAAATTAAAACTATTTATGATATTGCATTGAAACTTAACTACCCAAGGACTCTAGTAGATGTGGCATGGAAAAGAGCTAGAGAAATATTTTATTCAACTAATGACAAACTTGAATTTAGTAAGCATAATATTCTAAAAATACCCTATGATGAAAGGTTTTTAGATATTCCTAGAATGTTAAAGCTTTTTAACATAAATGTCGTTTTCAGTAATATTAATGTCAAGAGTTTAGTAATCAAAAATTTTCCTAAAGATCTTCCAGGCTGCATATATGAAATTCCTTGCAAATGTCTTTCACAACGTCTCAAACAGCACCAATATTCTGTGAGAACTGGGCAAATATCGAATGCATTATTCGTACATATGAGAGATTTAGATCATCCTATTAACTGGAGTCAAGCAAGAGCCTTAGTCCCATGTAATGACACAGTTAAAAGGGATATCATTGAATCTTGTTTCATCAAGTCAAATAATAGAAATGTTCTAAATTTAAGTCTTGGTTTATTTAAACTTGATGCTTTCATAATGAAAAAAGTTGTAGATAAATATAAGCAACAAAATTAATATATTCAGTTTTTACATGTTTTTGACTGTAAAGATACTTTGTAATTTCGGTTAGGGTCAAATCTGTTTAGGTTTGTGACCTTGTGATATCCGATAATCCTGGATTATCTCTTTTAATTTTTTACCCTTTTGACAATTAACCATCTGGTATTCTTGATCTTGTTGTGTACCTGAGACCTTTCTCTCCAATTGTATTTCATTCGCTCCTTGACAATGTCTTAGTAAAGACCAGGACCCACTAAGTGGGTCCTGGTAAAGACGAAAGCTCTTGGATTTCAGACTATCATTTTCCTGTGGTATTCGCTTATTTAATGAAATCAGGTGCATCTACTGTGATTTTTAAGCACACACACACATATATATATATATATATATATATATATATATATATATATATATATATATATATATATATATATATATATATGAAAGTTTATTATCTAACTTGCTCTTTAACGTGACCTGTGGCTATTCCCAAGGATTAGAAAGATACCTTAGCACAAAATAATGTCATCGTCTGCATTTTATCTTATTGGTATTACCTGATTCCTGTCTATATACAAAGAGATTACCAGCCTTTTACGCAAATGAAATCCCAGCGATAAGTAGGAAGGATGTTATGGAATTTTCTTGTTATTTTGTTATCCTTCTTCCGTTTAATCCCTCTCTCTCTCTCTCTCTCTCTCTCTCTCTCTCTCTCTCTCTCTCTCTCAATGGCTGATACAATTTGAAGATCATATCGGTTGAAATATGAGCATGAAGTTACATTATGCTTTTCAGATATTTTTTATCAGATGTAAACTGGTTTTATACTTCTTTGTAATAATCTTAAGGCAACCAATTGCTGAGGATTATCTTTGGTGGTAAAAAGCAAAATGAAATATATAATAATTCATTCAAGAATAAAAAACTATGAAAGTAATAAAATTTGGGTCACGTTAAACAGAGAGGAAAGATGTCCTACGAAGGATGAAATTTATTTTTCTCCAAACTTATATTTTCATTTCCTTTATTCGTTCGAATGCAATTTCGAATATTTAGTATGTTTGTGTTGAAAATAATAATAATAATAATAATAATAATAATAATAATAATAATAATAATAATAATAATAATAACATACACCAACCTGTTAATTTTGGTTCAGACGCTGACAAGCATTCGTTTAGTTTACTATCACACACAAAGCACAAGAAAATGCAAACACAAAAAGAGTTCTTGACATTTCGTCCTATCACATTAGACTATGACTCCAAAAATGATGAGGTTTAATGTGTGGGTGGCAGGTTGTTAAGAAGTCATTCTGATATCACCTTGACCCACATTGATGCAAAGGATGCCTCGGAGTTGCAGCTTTGGCTGAAGCCATAGAGCTTGCAGCAGAAGAGGCTAGGGGTGATTTGGGAACGCAGTTGTTTTGGCCAGAGGTTCTCAATTTTTTTTTGGTCCATGCACCCTTTCCTTATATGTCAGAATGTCATCCTCAGACTCCTCTTTCCAAAATCATCCGCCTCAGAAGGTGCATTCCATATAATATGCATATAATGCTAAAATTCCTTGGTCAGAATTCCTCCGTAGGGGAGAATTCCCTCCTGTTTAAGAATCACTGGTCTGGTAGTGGTGGTAGGAGGGATATTTCTCGTATGACTTTTTGGATAGTCTGTGATATTTCTAGGGTCACGGTGAGGTCAAGTGAACACCTCGCAGCCTGTCACTCACTCATATAGAAGGCATCCCCCTGTAACACCTTGTAAACCTCTGTCTAATTAAGTTTGTGGAGTCAATTAAAAGACGGGTTGATTAGAATGAGCTGCACACTATCAAAATATATACAAGAAGTTATTTTGCAAAGAAGCGAGGAAAGTATTTGAGGAAAGACGCGAGCAAATATCGAGTCGAGGAATACCCTTGACGAATCACAGGTTTAAGAAGAATGATTTTAAGGTTTGAAACAGAAGTTACTAACACACATACACGCATATATATATATATATATATATAGATATATATATATATATATAGATAGATAGAATATATATATATATATATATATATATATATATATATATAAAATATATATTATATATATATCTATCTATCTATATATATATATATATATATATATATATATATATAATAAATAATATATATATATATATATATATATATATATATATTATATATATATATATATTTGTGTATGAATGGAAGGTTCGTTGCTTGCATGCACGCTATCATAAACGTAATATTAATGAGGAATTTAATCGACGTAATTAAGGGGATAAACATGCACATTTATACAACATTCATACAGCCAAGATAAAAACAGTGAACATTTGTGCATAATGATTCCTTCCAGACAGAAAGCAGATTTGCATTCAGTGATCAGCCATGCGTGTCTAATTTCCATTGTCGAGGCCCTGTTCTCTTCCTCGTCATTTCATTAATAGGAAAAATCTCTAGAATTCACTTCCTTTGACTTACAAGTTTTCAAATTCCGTGTTTATTCATATGAGTTTTTTTTCAAAGTAATAACATGATTAAGCAATTTCCGTATTCGTATATTTTTGTTTAGATATGAAGTAATTTACGTTTTTTTTTCTATGTTTTGGTTTTCCCTTAAAAAAAAACTATAGCATTAAACTTAATGCAACATCCGTCTTAAAGCTGGAACCCCGTGAAATGAAAATCTGATCTCAAATTTCCGATGCCATAAAGAGTTTTGCTTTACGGCCTCTTCCTTCTCTGGATTGGATACTTTACCGTTACAGAATATATTTCAGTCATCAAAATACCAGAACATAATTCCTCAATACCACTAACACGAAGATTGCGTGACGCCTTGAATTAGCACCAGAAGGATCTCATTCCCCAATCCATAACTTGTGGCGGGGAATGAGCACTTGACTGCAAGCCATTCCCAGTCATTAAAGATGAAAGAGCCGGACAAAATGGCTCATTCCTCTCTCCGGCGGGAGTTGTAACTTTGTGAGAGCAATAGCCACGGAGAGAAAGGGTTAGGAAACTTAGGATTGCAGGACTAACAAGGGCATGTAGGAATTAATTAGTAAATGGTATTATAACCTTCCTATTAAAAATTTCATATGATTTTGTAGACTTTATTATTATTATTATTATTATTATTATTATTATTATTATTATTATTATTATTATTATTATTATTATTAAAAAGAATGGCCATCTGGATATTGTTATGTTTACACTGCATTTTCTCAAACTCTCGAGCGATTAAGAAACTGCAATATAAACTCAACGGCACCCAGGCGGTCATTCTTGGATGAAGTTTGTTTGAAAAGGGTCATCTTCCGAGATTGACGCTAGAGTTACATTTAGACTAAAGCAGTTTTGGTCCGGAAAATTGTTTCATAAAAGAGAGATAATAATGGGAGGGTAGATAACCTAGCACGATGGCTAAGAAGGAAACAAATAACTAAGTGGAAGAAAGCAACGTACCTGGAGACCGATTGAACATTGTGAAAAACCGGAGCATAGTCTACAGTGCCTGTGAAGGTCAGGGTTTGCATATATTAAAACACCGTTGAGCCAAGTTTTCCTTACAGACTTGAAGTGTTGGTTTTCTTTGTTATCTTTCAATAGATAGTTAATATAGGGCTTCACTGACAAATGAATAGCGCACCACAAAATGATATAAATGCTACATAATATTCCCTATGCTCCGATAAACATGAATAATTGCATTTACGTATTCCTAACACAACATGTATGCTAAATGTGCATTAGAAATACAGGTACATATTAATAATAATAATAATCATACATATAAGTAAATAATTGTGATAATCCATCACCTCCCCCTCCCCTTTGCGTTCAAAGAGCTTTATGAACGGGTATGGAGTCTAGGTGAACGTCGATACTCTAGGTGAGTGTCACTTTGCGGTTGTTGACTTGTAGCAGGGGCTAAATCCTTCTTCTTTGGAGACTGTTGCATCTCATCCCGCAATTGTGAATTAGGGAGATGTACAGGGCGTAAGAAACGGCGGTTACGCCATAATATTCTTCCTGAGGGTAACTTCACATAGTAGTCTCGCGACTTGCCGATGCCCATTATAACGCCTGTCTTATCCCATCGCTTAGAGATAGGGTCTTGAATCCGGACATTATCATCAAGCTTAAGTGGTGCCAAAGGGTGTGCATGGCTGTCATACCGTATTTTAGCTGCTTGAGAACATGATGCTACACGACGGTCGTATTCTTCTGCTTTCGCTTGCCATTCCTGCTTGAATGATGATGCATGGGCTGGGACACATGATCGGAGGGCTTGGCCATATAATATCTGTGCTGGAGAACGGCCAGCATAGTTAGGAGTATTCCGTATCTCCAACAATCGTCTGTCAAAGTCTTCGGTGTCGATATTCCCAGAAGGTGCTACCTTTAGGATAAAATGTTTGACCTTCTTTACAGCTGCTTCAGCATGGCCATTGCTTTGGGGATAGTGGGGTGTGGACATCACATGTTGAACACCCCATCTGCCCAGAAAATTTTTGAATTCAGAGCTGGTGAACTGAGGTCCACCATCTGTCATCAGCCTTACAGGAACACCTAAGTCTCGGAAGATGTGGCTGAAGTGTCGTGTCGTTGCTTCTGCTGTAGTATTAGTACCAAATTTTACCACTACTGGCCATCCAGATAGCCTGTCTACATACACGAGGAAAGATTTCCCAGCAATACTGAAGAAATCAGCCGATACTGATTCGAAAGGACGAGAGGGGTTCTCGTTGCATAACCACGGCTCCTGCTGTTGACTTGGCTGCATTATCTGACATGGCTCACAGGCGTGGACCGTATTTGCTATATCTGAATTAAATACCTGGCCAATATACAGTCTGTTTAGCCCGACGCTTAGTTGCCTCCACACCACGATGGCTGTCATGAAGGCGTGTTAAAATATTGTGTCGCATAGCTGAGGGAACCACTATTCGGGCTCCATATAATACAAGGTCATCATCAGTGTATAATTCCTCCCTTATTTTCCAATAGGGTAGTATGTCATTGTGGAGGTCGTAGCGGTGACTGGGGAATCCATTGGCAACGTTCTGGAGGAGTCTTGTGTATGAGGGGTCCTCACGTGCTGCAGTGCGAATTTATTCCAAGGTAAGATCTTGTGTAGTTGATGTCTTCACCTCTGAAATTGCGTTGACGGTCTTGGCTATTACACTCCTTAGGGAAAGATGGGTTTCACTATTTAGCATATCATCCTCAGACGTTGGGAGGCTCACAGGGGAGATATATGGTGAAACTTTCTCTTTTAGACGTTGTAGACGTGTGTTTTCCACTGCATCCAAAGTATATGTATTCAAGATGGGTAACCAGGGGTCTATGGTCAGTCACCAATGTGAAAATGGGGTAATCCAAGTAAGAAATGACGACATTTAGTCATAGCCCAAACTGAAGCTAAACATTCCAACTCAATGGTGGCCCCATCTAGTTTCTGCATCAGCCAAAAATCGTGAACCACACTGGACCAAGCGGGGAAATGGCCTTCCCCGTGGTCTTCCAGAAGGGCATATCCTAAAACCATATAAACGAGAAGCATCTGTTTGCAGTATAGTGGGGCACGTCGGGTCAAAATGAGCTAGCACAGGTGGCTGAGAGAGAGCCTTTTTAACACTGGTAAAGGCAGCATCATGATCTGCCGTCCAAGTAAAGGATCTCTTGGGGCTCATTAGTGGTCGAAGTGGATCTGCTGCAGCTGCAAGATTGGGTGAAAAATCTGCCAACTGGTTAGTAAGGCCAATGAATGACCTTAAATCTGTCAGATTTGCTGGCTTCGGGAACTCTGATATAGCTCGAACCTTCTCCTTATCAGCTGCAATTCCATCTTCAGATAATGTGTATCCACAAAATGATACAGCAGGGCTAGCAATGATAAACTTTTCTGCATTCAAAGTAATACCATGAGTCCTACAACGTGACAAAACTTTGTTAACCCTGCATAAGTGAGAATAATAATCCCTATCATATACAAGAATGTCATCCACCACCTTAACACAATTTTGGATGCCTTGAAGGGCAACATCACCTCTCCTGCAGTAGGCATCTCCTGAGGCGCTGAATCCCATAGGAGAACGACGATAGGGATACCGACCATAGGGCGTGATGAATGTTGTAAGGGCTTGGTCTTCCTCTGCTAGTGGGATCTGCCAATACCCACACAATGCATCCATAGTGGAGAAATACCTGGAAGTAGGATTGAGGCTCCTAATTGCACTAAACGGTGATGGTGAAGGATGGGCTGGCCTTTGCACCTGTGAATTTAACTTGCTTAAATCTGTGGTGACACTAACACCACCTGTAGGTTTGGGCACAACCACTAAGGGGTGACACCATGGGGATGGCTGATCCCCAACAGGTTCAATGATACCTTGTGCTACCATTGCCTCTAACTCAGTCTTGACGTCCTCTTGAAAGGCTAGTGGTATTGTCCGTGGAGTGTAGATTGCAAAGGGCTTGGCATCCTCTTTAAGGTGAATACGCATGGGCGGCCCAGTCATTGGCTTAAGTTGTACTCCTTGATGAAACTGCTCTTTTGTCATTAGCACATCGCTATATTCCTTAAGAAAGTATTGCCTGGCTTCTTCCGGTGACATTGTAGTAGGGGGTGGAGAAACAGATGTAGTTTCAGATGCTATAACTTGGCTGGCTGGCACCTGACTGGTTCCTACTGAAGTCCTGCTCAGTTTCCTCTCTTGCATTTGACGCGGGAAGTCCCAGGGAATGATCCTTAGGTGTCGGAGGGCATCATAACACAGTAGGGGTGAACGTATAGCTGGAGAAGATGTCTTGACGGTGTTCAATTTATTTTCCTTTAAATCCTTCGACTCCCTAGTTCCCTTTGACTTTTTCTGTGCACAGCAAACATCATAGTGGCCAAATTTATAGCAAACTCGGCACTCCTTAGCAATGCGGGACATGCAGCAGTGTATGGGAAATGGCCAGTTTTAGCACAGTTCCTGCATTTGTGAGATGCTGCCTTACATGTGTCGCAATGATGCTGTTGACCACAATTCTTGCATCTGCTACTGAAAGAAGGGTTTTTCTCCTGCGAGTAACTTTTCTTAGGTTGTGGCTGCTTAGCAGCAACCTTCTTTTGCTTCTTGTAGTTTGACACAGCACGTACTGAAGTCTGTGGAGCCTTTAGCTCAGTCGTTGTCTTCTTTGCAGCTTCAAAAGCCCTGCAAGTTAGCTTTACTTCCTCAAGTGTTGCTGTAGTTGGCATGCTGATGAGCTTCTTGGTGAGTTCTTCATTCCTTATGCCAACCAAAATGGCGTGTTTCATTTGCGACTCCACGCAGTTAACGCCTTTACACAAATCAACCTCCTCTGAGAGCTGTTGTAAACGAACGAAAAAATCCGTTAATGACTCGCCTTCTGCTTGCTTACATTGCGTAAAAGCTAAACGGCGAAGTGCCTCATTCTGCTGACCCTTTATATAAGTTTCAATTTGAGTTAAAACACCATCTAAAAGCATAGGTGAGTCTGGCGGAATACCCAAATTGTACTCTAACAAGCGTCTCATCTCAACACTTAGGCATGCCCTTAGCTGTATTAATTGCTTAGGTTGTGGTAAATTATCCAAATCTACCATAACAGCATAATCATTCCATCTCTGCTTTCATTCTGTGTATTGTCTATAGGTGACATCGTGAGTTAATGGTGGAGGCAAATTTACTGTAACCTTAGGTGCTTGCACAGCTAAATTAGGCCCTTGGAGAACGCTAGCAGATGTAGGTACTGGGGTAGGGGGCCCTATGCCATCAGTTGCTTGAGGTACGGGGTGCCTGGGGCCAGTCATAGCTTCAATTAATGCTTTAAATTCTTCCTGATGCCTGACATTGTCTTCTTTTCTTCTTTCTTCATCTTGTTTTCTTCTTTCTTCATCTTTTCTATCCATGTATTCAAACATCTTGCTGATAAAATCCATGACCGAAGGGGTTGATGAGGGAGACGTAGATCTTGAATGTGTTGGAGATGACATCATGTCGGCGGTGGTTGAGGAAGATGGGGAAGAAACCTCCAAAGTCTTCGGTCTCTTCCCTTTATCGTCTTTTGGCGGCATAAATAGACAATTCAAACGAAATAAGAGAAAATATCGCTCAGCGCCTTCAGTGTATTGGCGGCCTAAATAGAAAATTCAATCGAAAAAAGATAGAATATCGCTCAGCGCCCTCAGTAGTAACGTCACAATGACGTCACAAACGATAGCCAATCACCGACTACAATAGCTCTAGGTAACAGAGCAAGATCGGAGCTGGCAACACTGTAACTGCTGTGGTCTCTTGCGCCGTTGCACACACGGTGAACCAGTGTTGCCAAAACGCGGAGAAACGACCAAAAGTGCGGAGAAGATTCGAGTGGGAGTCTTTGAATGCAGAGCTGCGGTCTGCACTCCGCCACGCGTGCGGAGCTATAGGTCCGCATATTGTATTTATGCTATTGAAACTTTTTTTCCATTAATAAAAGCTAATTTAAATTATAACTGTTTCATTAACCACATTGCACATATTTAATATTTCTTTAAAATACTAATATTATTAAAAAAACGAACCATTCTCACTAGTCTTTAGGTCCAGCAATCTTCAATCTGCCCTCGTAATTATATATGTAGGTAGTAAAATTTGGTTAATTTGTAAATTAATCTTAAGGGCGAAGACTGTCTTACATTATTGTAAAGTTAGTCATGTTTAATGAGTATTTTTTTTTTTTTTTTTTTTAGAAAACTAAGTGCAAATGTGTTAGGCAATTGCATTAATTGAAGTGATTCAACTGATTATAACCGAATAAGTTTCGATACCAGTATACTAGCCTCAGGAAGTGGTGTATTAAGATCGTGTATTTTCTTTATATTAATGTAGTTTGTTGCTGAAAATTGGACCATTTATGATGTGCTCTTTTCCAATTTCTTGAAACTCATAGCCCTGAATAGGGCATTCGTTTGGCTTAGGATTGCCATATATATACCATAAAACATGTATAATATGCTGTCCATTCTCCTGGGGAAATATCTCATTACAAAATATCAGGATAATAAAAGGTGGCATAGACCTACATGTTTAATATCGTTTTTTTAAGCCTAGACCTATGTTATATATTAGGTTGTTTATCATCATTACTACTTCAGCAAAGGTTCTGATTTAACATACTGCATATTACATAAAGTGACAAATGTGATTTAAAAAGAAAGGAAAGAACCAAACAAACTACCTATGGATATCGAAGGATGAATGGAGTTGGCTAACGCAAAGAACCGAGTGAAAAGCAACCGTTTTTTTAGTAAAGAAATACATTTCAGTGCAGTTTGTTTTAACTTCCTACTTTTTGCTGAAAACTTTATGAATAGATTTACTTACCAGCGTTCACTTTGTAGCCTAATTTACGAATCAAATCATATATAACAATAAATAACTATAAACAGTACACACACACACACACACACACACACACACACACACACACACACACATATATATATATATATATATATATATATATATATATATATATATATATATATATATATATATATATATATATATATATATGGAATGTAATCAATCATCTTCAAGACTGAACACCGTGCACGTATACCGTTCAATTCTAAATTTTTACTATCATTAAAGTTACGTCATGTTTCAAAAGATAGAAGCAACTGAAATTTCGAAAGGGGAAATTGAGTCACTGTTTTTAAAAAGAAACCCCAACAATATATTGAGTCACTGTAAACCACACAAGCTCACTGCCAATATGTACGTACATCCAAACGAAGCTCGAGTTCACTGCTGCTTGGTAACTTGGTTACGATGAACACGAACACTTGGTTCTTGCTTGCTTTGACCAAGTTGGTTGGAGAAGTTAATAACTGATCGAAATTCACTTATGGCAAGTCACTCACTGCGCCATCTTGTTATCTTTCAATAGATAGTTAATATAGGGCTTCACTGAAACACGCGTAAATCCTTAAGCCATATAATACGTGAAAAGATAATTATAAAAGTTTAATACACTGGAGGAGCTTTGAACAGTGGCGGCTATGGCGTAGACTAATTGCAGTGATACCAGATACAGACAAATGAATAGCGCACCATAAAATGATATAAATGCTACATAATATTCCCTATGCTCCGATAAACATGAATAATTGCATTTACGTATTCCTAACACAACATGTATGCTAAATGTGCATTAGAAATACAGGTACATATTAATAATAATAATAATCATACATATAAGTAAATAATTGTGATAATCCATCAGGTTTTTATATGACGCATCTGCAGTTTTTTCAGCAGTAAGCTTTTCCCACTAACTTGGGATGACTCCAAGGAAAAATAAGGTAAGGTCTCTGCCACAAATGAAGATTGAAGCAGCTAATAATATGAAAGTTTTCTGCATATTAGATTCATCCAAAACTTTATCTTATATTTCCCTAGAACCACTCCAAATTAGTGGAAACGGCTTAATGCTGAACTAACTTTGTATGCAGACATATAAAATGCACACTCACACACACACACACACACACACACAGAGAGAGAGAGAGAGAGAGAGAGAGAGAGAGAGAGAGAGAGAGAATGATGCTACATTCGCACTCATCAATAGAAAAGCAACATTCCGCATCCCCCACCCGTAATTATTTTAACTTCCTCTCAGCGAACAGTTATAGATTTAGAGGGATCAAGGACAGGGGGATTATTCGTTTGCCCTTTTATAAGGGAAAAATTTACAAAATTCTGATTAATATTATTCTCTTGTATTTTGTCGCATGGTATGCATTGATCGATTCCTCTTTGTACTGTAGGTATGAAGTTATCTTATAACCAAATTCTTTCTTTACCTTATTTATTACTTACCTGCTTTTTTAAACATCTGCTCTGAAGCCCTACACACAGTGAAATACATTAGCACCTCATTTCATTTTAGTTTTAATTTTGGCTTTATGAAATTATTTGTTTCAACCTTATTAAACCATACAATACCAAAACTCAAGTCGTTATCCGGATACTATGACAAAGCAAAATTACTGTTTTGTATTAGTTTTGTACGCCAGAAGGCATACGTATGGATTAATATGCAGTGTAAATAGGATTTATTTAACGTCAGCTTTCAAGAAAATCAAGACGGAAATTGAACCAGGGACTAAGAAGGATCCCGCTCTGAATAGTTTGCATGATATGACGGTGCAGATAAAGTTCTCCAGGTATGAATGGCCTTGTAACTCTACAATTATGTTGAAACATGAGGCACTTACGGAGAACGCTTATTTTCTATTTATATGAGACAATTAAGGAAATCCCCAGAGTTAGATAAGAGAAGATTTACACTGCTGCTAGCTACATATGTGCTTTTGTTGAAAATATTTTAGTTTTGCTCTCACAAGGAATGTAATTACGTTTATGTCTAGATGTGTTTTTTCATGTAAACAGACTCGTTCGTGTCCCCGTCTCGAGACTAGGCGAGAACGTGATTGGTTAGCTTAAGAAAGAGTGTACAGGTTTTTGTAAAGAGTTAAAATAATTTTAAGATGAGTTAAAAGACTAGAAAAGACACAATATTAAACGTTGAATTTAGAGGAAGACCTAATTGTATTTCATTCCTATACTAATCTAGGCAATCTGCTAATTACTAGACTCCTTACCCTCTCTCGCAATTCTTTTGTTTTAAAAGGTGAGATTTACATTTCTCTGTTTCCTGTTTGTCTGTGTCGTCTCCTCATATGCTCGAGTATTCCTCACTAAACCCTTACTCGCTGAAGTATCATTTATCAGTGAATGGATTACATTCACTTAAGACAAAAACAATATCATTTTCTGTGATAGAATACTTCAGATAGATGAAAATGAAAGGTTATTAGCCGAAGTAGGCTGGGAAGAGAGAGAGAGAGAGAGAGAGAGAGAGAGAGAGAGAGAGAGAAACCAACGACCAAGTCCTTCAGACGTCAGATATCTGTGCTTGTTCGTGCGCAAGCACTCAGCTACCAAACTTGAAGGCAATGTGGTTCTGCAGCATATGGATGTGTAATCCACGGGATAGTTAAGAGCCACCTCCAATGATGTCGTTAAGAAAGACAATAGTCTCTATCGGCGCTTATTGTCACCGAAAGATATTAAAGCCATGAGTTTCCCTTGGATGGAATAGCTCTCTCTCTCTCTCTTTCCATTTCCATCTTTCTTTCGCTCTTTTTCTCTCCCCATCTTTACCGCCATCTCTCTCTCTCTCTCTCTCTCTCTCTCTCTCTCTCTCTCTCTCTCTCTCTCTCCATAACCATCTTTCTTTCTCTCTTTTTCTCTCCCCATATTTACCGCCATCTCTCTCTCTCTCTCTCTCTCTCTCTCTCTCTCTCTCTCTCTCTCTCTCTCTCAGAGGTCTAAACTCTATTGTAACTGGTATAGTTAGACGCACTTAGTGCAGTTTGACACATACCCACACATACGAACACAGTTTGGCTGCAGGCTCTTGCCGTCGTAACCTGGTGGATGCTTTAGGGCTTTCAGTCTCCCTCGCAATCTAGGATCGTCTCTGTTATCTCAACTGTTTTCTCATTTTCTCGGGACTCTTCTGTCCAAAGAAGAAATCTCATCTTAATGAATATCTCACTTTCAAGGTAGATAAGTCGAGACTTAGCTCTCAAGGAGAGAGAGAGAGAGAGAGAGAGAGAGAGAGAGAGAGAGAGAGAGAGAGAGAGAGAGAGAGAGACTATTGTTCATATTTTCCGGTGTGTATTGACAAAACTGTTATTACGCTAAAGGGACTCCGTAACACTATATCAAACCATTAAGTTAAATAATCAAGAAGTGATTACTGTACCACGACATTTGAGCTCAGATATGAAAAGATCCATGAATGGTCCAGTTCTCATTACTCTGAACTTTTATCTCTTCAACTAAATTGTTACTTTTGTGGGCTATTTCACTTTTTTCTTTTTTCTTTGCCTTTAATCAAAGCTACATTTTTGTGATACTACTGCTCTCTAATGCCGATACTTTCTCTTCACAAAACTGGGCTGTCTAAGTGAAAATGCATGTCAATACAAGGCTGTTGCTTCGAAGCAATTGAGGAAAATATAACTGCAAAATTTAAATCTATGGATATTTTTTTGGGTGTTTCATGGCCCAATCGGACTTTTCTTTAAAAGATATAAAATGTAGTCCATTGCAAAACAAATGACAAATATGCATACAAAGTTGCAATTTACAGAAACTTGCTTGGAAATGGGAGCTGCTGTATATAGCGTTGGATGCTTTTCACGGGCAAACTGAACTCTTCCTTCAAACTGAAAAAAAGGCAGTATATATGTATGCAAAATTGCAGCATATAAACACTTATTTGCAATTTTTTCAGAGTTGCAAGAAGGAAAAAAGAACCCATAGACTCGAGAGTTTTTTTGCCTGTTCACATACAAGAGGATGTCCTTCTCAATACTAAACTGTTTCGTCAATTGAAAGAAGGAACCTGACCATGAAACGACTTAATTTGATAATAATAAACGGTTCCGGAGCAGCTAAGTCTTTTGCCTGCTCCCAAACAAAAGGATGTCCTTCTCAATACTAAACCTTTCGTCAATTGAAAGAAGGAACTTAACCATGAAACTACTTAATTTGACAATAATAAGCGGTTTCGAAGCAGTTAATAACGTTTTCATCAGATCTGAGAAAACGAAAGTTGAAATTAAATAATGTTTTGAAAGTACATCTCCGAGAATAATAAATAAACTACGGCGAAGAAAGAAAAATCATTTGCGCACAAATGAAGGAAAGAAAGGCAAGCATAAGCAAATGAAGGCAAATATATATATTACACTGGGAACTAGAATGTTGTTGGAAAATGGATTTTATTTTACATTTTCACTGTTAATATTGATAATTATTGAGATGTCAAAGTTTTCGTTTAAAGGAAACGCTCAATTAAATCTTTAAAACTACAGATTTCCATAAAAATTGGTAAAGGAATCGTTCAAATCTGGAAACATACAAGCAGATCCAGGGGGATACACACTAACCTAACCTAATCTAACCGAAGGGATGAGCCTTACCTGACGTGACCTGGCTTGATTCAGTGAGACTAAACAGCAAAATGCTTCTTCTTCGTTGAAGGGATACCGGGGTCTTCATGGCGATGCTAAATGTGCTGTTGTTCTCTTAATGTGTCCAAAGTCTCACAGTAAACAGCACTAATTTTTTTAAGTAAACGTACTAGAGTAACCACATCTTTCTTGAACGAGTGGAAAACGTTCAAGTAGGTAAAATCACAAACCTCAAACTAGTCTACTTCAAGCACAACAATATCGAACGTTGAGCTCTGCCCAAACTTGAAATGGTAGCGTGGGCGATCTTAACCCTGTTCCTTGGTTGGCCAAAAGTGGGCACTTGCTTTTCAAATGATGTTACTACGTACGACTGGAAGGCCAACTAAAATGAGGGTAGATTGTGACTCCTTCTCTTTGATCGTCGTTATTGGAAGTGATCTGGATTTTAATCATTCCATTTTCTTCAGTTATAGTCATCTGTTAAGGTGTCTCGATAATCTCTATTTTCAGATGACTGTTTAATCTTTGTTGCGACGGCCAGTGAGTCTGAAGCTTCTTTACTGGGCGATTTTAGACGTGAAAAAAAGCGCTGTGTGATAAATTATATTTATTAAATAATCATAAAACAGTTGTCTGACAAATTATAATTAGTAATCTTATAAATAAACAAAACAGCTGTTTCATAAATTATTACTAGTAATCTTATAAATGAACAAAAAGCCGTCTGCAACAATATTTGTTTTTAAAACTAAATGTTGACCAAAATTCGCGGAAGTCGCCACTGCTGCCTACCTATGCAGACATTTCCCTTTGCTTATCATATTCTACAAAACATCGGTTACACTTCTGACTGTTACGTTGCCAGGACACGGTAATGACTTCATCAGATAAGATGGATTTTCTTTCAGTGTTCAGAGCATCATCCAACATCACTGAACGAGCAATATACTGGAGCTATGAACTGGTTTTATTTATGTTTTTAATGAGGAAAGGTGGAGGTTTTCCCGCGCTCAACTTTATTGCGAGACCGAGATCAGAACCTTCACAGCAAATAGCCGTAATGTCCTGAGTTCCGCTTCATTTCAGGTCATGTCTGACACCAATGAACATACTGCCGAAATACCCGGCATAAATGAACGGTATGGGCGGTAAAAGATTCTTCCCGCCACTACGGCCAGATATGTCAACTAATGAGACTCAGACAGATCTCATTACTACGTTACCTCTGGTGGAATGGCTTTCATTTGTGTGACAATAAAGGGTATCTTGATAGCGCTTGGTTTAGTGGAGACAAAACATGAACGATTATTTTGAATTAGAGGAAAGCAAAACAAACTTTTTGAAGAGGATGGATCTCTTTTAATCTTACCCGAGGCACTATGAGTGAGTGAAAAAAAAAAGGGGGGCAAAAATGACCCTTTTCAATTCCGAACAAGGAAATCGCAAAAAAGGAGATAAAAGGAGAAAAAATGGAATCATGAGATCAAACATAATGGCTGGAAACGAAGGCCCTTCGGGCTCGCCTGGCAGAAAACTTGGTCATTAAAGCCAGACTCTTGAGGCTAAGGGAGGAGCGGCAAGCATCCTAATGGGGAGTTTTCATTATCGAGGCCTTAGGATGAGAGGACATAACTGGAAGCCGGGGTGAAGCGCGGGAAGTCCTTTGTGTGGGATATCACTGTGCATAAAAAGATCGATCTATCTCAGGCGCTTTGAAGGGACTTTGACGAGCGCCTGAAATTTCCCGATCATTGTTTGATCTCTGGCGTTCCAGATGAGACTCCTGGACGCCATCGAAAAGCAATACTACGGCTTTTATGATCGGAGCAATGGCTCGACCAATCGCTCTGAACTCTTTCCCTTCACTGGCCAATCGGCGATGTCGCTACCATCGCAGACTTTTCGTTCTTTTCTCATGGCGTGTAAACGATCCGGTTATAAAGTTTAAAGTGACTTACTCAAAGTAAATTGATTCTTAAAATCATTATTTGCAATAAAAGCAATCAGCGATGACCAGACAATAAACTAAATTTTGTTTTAGAAATTAGATCAAGATCGTAGTACCATCAATCAAAGTAAGGGAAGCGATAGAATGATAAACACCAGCCAAAATTAGTTTGCCTAAGCGGAATACTCTTTATTATCGAAAGAAACCAAAAAGCCAACTGCAGATTTTATTTGGGTGAGGCCCTATATCTAAATATCCAAATATTTTTACCTTATCAATCAAAATTCGATTTAATTAACATATTCTAGAAAGGCCATAGAAAGAACTTTCACTTGAAGATCTTTCAGAAATTGATAAGTAATCTCTGGGAAACTTTCAAGTTAAATGGCAACCCTCAGCTGCACTTTGTACCCTTGTCTTTACCTCCCTTTACATTTCTTTTCTTTTAGCTTGCTGTCCAACCTCTCTAGCTAATATGTCAGAATGCGAATGTGGAGGTTTTCTTAGCTTCGCTTTTAGAGTCGTGCCCATTATCTCATTTATTTTCTGGGTCTCTTTCTCTAGTTCTCTAACCGGCCCAAAGTCCCCATTTCGCCGTCTTCAGTGTTGTGTGGCTGGAAATGCCCTAGTGGTTCGGCGTCACACCCTAAATTTCGTGATTCAGTTATTAATTATTACATGAGTAACAGAGATATTTGTCAAAACTGAGTTGCTTGAAATGAGGAATAAATTTCGAAGTAACATTAAGAATGCGATGTTTGGTATTATCTCTACGTTCTTGTTGATGTATTCTCATAAGTTTTGTATATGTAATATGAATTCCTGTAGATGTAATCTCTGACTTCTTATAGATGTAACTTGTACTAAGGAAAAGCATGACATCCAAGAGTCAAAATACTAAAAATATTTCTTTTAATAGACATTATTGCTAATGGAGAATATTGACTTCTGTTATGTATGATTGGGATTGTGTGTGTGTATGTGTGCGTGTGTGCGTGTAAAGGTTCCCTTCAAACACTTCAGCTTCGTGACTTATAGCTTAGCAGTTTTGATGAAGCGGCTCTTCATTCATCACAAGTGAAGTACTTTTCCCGCTGCGTCTTCATTCGACGAACGTCTCACACTTCGATAACCGAAGGGAAAGACAGAGAAAGATAAGTATCGAGTAATGGGAGGTTGGGGGCGGGTTTTTTTTACTTTACACGAAAGAAATAATGATAAACACGAAGACGCACAGGTTAAGGGAGAGTAGGGGAGAGAGAAAAAAATTGGTGTAATGAAAATAAATGGCCTCGCGTCAGATCTTGTTTGGTGATAAAACAGCGTCTCTTTGATGAAAACATAATTGATAGAGGAAGAGATCTTCCGACGCAAAGACGCCATTATCAAATTGTTTCGGGAATGACATTTTTTATCAAGAGGGACGCGTTTCATCTTCATCTTTTCAATACCATTGGTAATTAGCGAAGTATAATGAATAGTAATAGATGTTTTATTCATTTCATATGCAATATCTCTCTTCTAATACCAATATTATTATGATTTTAGGGCTAAGCTTCATCATTTTTCAATAGATTGTCAATAGATTGTCTTATGCTCCAAAGTCAGTGAAAGCGTCATTATGTCGATTTAAGTACAGAATTAATATTTTCGTATTTACATTCTGTGCAAGGGGTCCCCAAGTATCATAATGATCATAGAAGTAGTTATAGTTGTAGAGGCAGAATTGCTAGCACTAATATTGCCGCAGCAGTAGCTACTGCATAATGATGGTAACAGAATAAAAAAAATAAAAAAAACAATAACAACAAGATCCAAGTAACAACTATAACCAAATCAATATCAAAGTAAAAAATGTATAGGTTTCAATTCTGGTGTAACTTTTTTTTGTCAAACGGGACCTAATCCATAATAATAAAATCCGAGAGGATCTAATCTTGTTTGTCTCCTTCCCCAGGTGACAGTAGAAATGACACAGTCACCCATCCCTTGCAAACAGGTTTGCCCGCCCCGGTTTGGGAGGAGTAGGTAAGGGATCGGGAGGATAGGGGAGACATCACGCCCGGGTTCCAGCCAACCATCTCGTTCCAAATAAATAATGAAACCTTTACCCATCATCGGAGACTTCCTATTTTCTTCCAAGCTCTGTGAGGTCTCAAGTCAAATTTACTAGTACGTGTCAAAGCACAGTCTGGCTATCTTTGGTTATCCGGGGTTACTTACCGAATTGTAAGTGACGTTGGGAGTGTTGAAAGTTCTGACGAAAATAGCAATGGAAAAAATATGCTGAATATCAAAACGCTTATTGAATATTCTTTCACCAAATGCCATCTCTAAAATGAAAGGTAGTTTTGAAATGTGCAGGGAAAGTTTCAAACTGACAATGACGTCTGCGCACTTCAGAAGAACAGAGAAGGAGAAAAAATATATAAGATAAAACAAAACAAAGGAAAGGAGCAAAGAGAGAGTAAAAAAGGAGGGGAAATATACAAGAAAAAGAACGTCTCGCAGCTTATAAAAACTTACCCCTGACGGAAGGACGACTGTAAATACACCTCATTCTGACGTTTATGCATTCTTATTTTACTGAAAATGCTCCTGACGCTTTTTCCGGAGGCATCTCTTTCCGTTACAATGCTCTCTTCTCCCATTTAGGTTCATGCGCGAGAAAGTGAAAAGGGCTTCTTTTCAGAATAAAACAGTTTATAAGAAAAAAATGAATTTAGCGCGTGTTTTTTTTTTCTTTTTGGTCATGGAAGGTATTATGATTTGTGCCTGCTAATATGCGTGTATGGAAATTTTTATATATGGACGTTTCATATAGTCTGTGAATAAGTGGAAATTTCTCATCAAATATATCTGTCTTTATGCATCTGTCTTTCTACCTAACTAGTTATCTATCCATATATATATATATATATATATATATATATATATATATATATATATATATATATATATATATATATATATATATATATATACATGCACACAACATATACATATATCTATGTATATATAATTATACACACACACACACAACACACACCCACACACACATATATATATATATATATATTTATATATATATATATAGATATATATATATATATTATATATACATACATACATACATACACACATACATACACATACATTTATATATGATTTATTTCTTCATTTTGAAATGTTTTCGGTCCAGGGGTATAACTAACAATAAATGTGATTTCATTTAGTATATCACAGCACACATGAACCTTACAATTTACCACACACAGAAACAGAGCCTGTTTCTGAAGTGTGAGCTATATGAATTTTACTAAAATAAAATAGTGTAAAATTTCTACGCTGTTGGTTACGCTTAGACACAGTATTAGATAACTGACCTGACTTATTCTCGGGAAAAGGTTTGCATATCAGACAGGGAATTGCTCTCACGCGTGTTTCGGAACCATATTTATTAAAGCACAATGACATCTAGATTTCACTGGAATCTAAAAAGGACCCTGACATTTCACGGAACAGTGAAGACACCTGTTCCAGATATGATATGAAAAAGTTACAAACACTGAGAGCTTTAGAGTACTCCCTGTATTTCAATTCTTTAATAAATGCAAGACTAATCGTGTATCTCATTTTAAATTCTTTTCCGAATATTCATAATGTGCTATATAAGATATAAAAACAACATACACGAATCGCTAACGTCACTGTCGGTCCTGATTTCGTTCCTGTCCGTTGGACGGTGGTTCAATCCCATGATGGGACGAAATTATTATCAACTAAAAATTCCCCTTGGTACATATATGAAAATATATCAATTACGAAGTAGAGCGAATTAGATATTAAAGGACATTTGTAGCTGGAATATAGGTAGATTTATTTACAAGAGGAATTCCTGTTCCACTGGTCAAAAGATCTAACACTGACCTATCCCCAAAATAGACTAGAACCCTAGCCTGCAATAGTAGTTATCATATTCTTCACAACTCTAGTGTTCATTACTCTTGATAGCTGTAATGGGGACGATTTCAGTGGCATCCAGTTTTTCAGTAACATCCAGTGTTCAGAACATCCAGTTTTTCCGTAGCATCCAGTTTTTCAGTTAAATCCAGTTTTTCATTGGTATCCACTTTTTCAGTGATATCCAGTTTTTCCGTAGCATCCAGTTTTTCTGTGACATCTAGTTATTCTGTGGCATCCAGTTTTTCAGTGATATCCAGTTTTTCTGTGGCATCCAGTTTTTCAGTGACATCCAGTTTTTCAGTGCATCCAGTTTTTCCGTGACATCCAGTTATTCTGTGGCATCCAGTTTTTCAGTGACATCCAGTTTTTATGTGGCATCCAGTTTTTCAGTGACATCCAGTTTTTCCGTGGCATCCAGTTTTTCAGTGACATCCAGTTTTTCCGTGACAGCCAGTTTCTCCATAGCATCCAGTTTTTCTGTGACTTCCAGTTTTTCTGTGGCATCCAATTTTTCCATGACATCCAGCTTTTCCGTGACATCCACTTTTTCTGTGACATCTAGTTTTTCCGTGGCGTCCAGTTTTTCCGTGACGTCCAGTTTTTCCGTGGCGTCCAGGTTTTTCCGTAGCATCCAGTTTTTCAGTGATATCCAGTTTGGGTTTGTGACCGACAGAGGGACAATATTAGCTGGTATTCAAACCCATACTATAATATAATATATGAATAGCTAGGGTATCTTGTTATACGCATGCTCATAAAACAAAGTTGGGGCATGTGAGAATACTGTATATTCTGCTTCCTTCAAAAGGCACAAGGGGCTTTTTACCCCTGACACTTACGGAGGATACCCATGTGCTGGATATAATATGTCAATAGTTCTAGCAGGTAAAGGGAGTGAATGAAGGAGCCTTTTCTCTTAAAAGTATTGATCAGGATATCTTGAAGTGCACAAATAGGCATTCCCATTAACGGGTTAAGATATAATTTAATACAGCCAATGAATACCACAACTACATTCAATGAACACTTCGTCAACAACTGAAAGCTAGTAAAACACAGAGTACACGCAGAATGAAACTGGACACTTTTTCATTCACCTAATCAAGAATTCCCACAGAAACGTTCCTTGGTATTAATAACTAATTCATCTCTAAAACGAAGAAAAAATAATTTTTCGAATTCAAGATATCAACCCGATTATCAAAATGACCAAGTCTCTCTCTCTCTCTCTCTCTCTCTCTCTCTCTCTCTCTCTCTCTCTCTCTCTCTCTCTCTCTCTCTCTCTCTCTCTCTCTCTCTCTCTCCATTATTAAAGATGAAAGATCCCTCTCAGAAAGCAAGTTTCTATTGCGCTTGATAGAACGAAAACATTTCCTTCACATGAGACAATGTCCGGACGAAAACAGTCAATTTCCCAAACGCTGGAGATGTCCGAGTGAAAATCGCCAGTGAGTTCCCTCATGGAACGGAACTAAATAGGAGCTTGTAGTGTGAGCGCAATTTTAGATATTTATAGGTAATTAAAGCAAATGATTGTTGAAATCGGATTATAAAATTTAGGTCAGAGGTCAAGCGCTGAGACCTATGAGGTTATTCAGCTGAAAATGATGTTGAAAGAATTGTTACGAGAATGTGGAAAGTAAAATGGATGAAAGATAATAGGAATGGTAGTATAGTAAATGAATGAAAGGGGTCGCAGTTAGGGGCCAAAGGAACACTGCAAAGAACCTTAAGTAATACCTGCAGTGTATCGCAGTGTACCGTGTGGGGTATCACTGACGGTACTACCCACCTACCGAGAAAAAAAGATTGTTATACAATAAAAAAAAAAAAGCTTGAATAAACATGACCATTTCAGATTTAAGACGGTAAAATTCTTTCTCAAATTCATTGTTAAAACCGTTTAATCAAGAACAATTGCCTTTGTTTACAGACTATGCTCTCTTATACGCTTACATTTGCTCCCATTCATAAACCTTCAAATTACACACTTTCAAGGGTATCGATGGCCGATACTCTGTCCAGGCCAAACCTTTTCAGTTCCCTCTCTCCTCCTACCTGCGTCCGCTAATTACACTACACGCATTTTGGAAAAAAACGCTATTATGACACAATAATGATCTCATACCAAGAAAGAAATTAATGGGATATGTACTAGTGAGCTAGATATCGTACTTACCTTACGCCGTGCAAATCGGGTTCCCTTGGTGATGCAGTACACTTCCTAGCGATAGAAACTGGTCTTAATAGAGCCTGCGTTACCACCACACCTGAAATTTAACCGAAGTTAAAATTTTATAGACTTACTAGGTTAAAGTTGGAATGAGGGAACTTTACTTGGATTAAGTAATACGTAACTGACTATATATAGAATCAGTTAGACAAGAGTTGGGGACAAAATGTCCATTACCAAACTGTAACTTCACGGTGAATAAATAAATAAACAGCCCCCAGACAGGACTGATTAAGGGGGAAGATTTTGAGCTAACTAAAAGTAATTCCGAGGCTTTGTTGAAATTTGTAGCTTATCTAATTGAGAGTATAAAGTACTAAACTTGTTTATTTACGTGAAAAGTGGATTTGTCCGTCAACATGTTACATGAGAGAGAGAGAGAGGAGAGAGAGAGAGAGAGAGAGAGAGAGAGAGAGGGTGGACTGGCTTTCACTAGCGCTTTTGGTCATTGTTCCGACGAGATGAGATGAGAAATCCCTCCTTCATACACTCGTACTTTTGTATTTGTGTGAATAGGCCTACAAGGTTGATGTAATCAACATTAAGACTAATATGGCACTATAAAGGCCACGCAAACATAAGTCCACACAAGTGCACACGCACATCTTTCCATCTTTCTGTCAATCTATTTATTTGTCTATATATATTATATATATATATATATATATATATATATATATATATATATATATATATATATATATATATATACATATATCAACACACACACACACACACACAGATATATATATATATATATATATATATATATATATATATATATATATATATATAGTATATATGGATAACTTGATCACGAAGTATATAAAACGTGATGCTATGTATAAATAAAGGTTTTTGCCACGAAAGAAAATTAAAAAGCGAGATAGCTGAGCACTTTCGGTCTAGTGCGACCCTTTACTCAGGCACAACTGATAGTACAGAGGAAAAACATAGTCAAAGTAGGCTTAATATCCAAACTGACATTACAAGATTAGGAATAAGGTCGATTTCACTCTACAGAAATGAGAAAACGCCTGAGGGCAGGATACGCGAAATTTAGGCAGCCATACCTTGGAGGATCACACACTTGTTCAACAGATGATTCATCCAGAAAACTATACATTTGAAAAAACAAAGAGGCATATGCAACTTATTACCATGAAATTTACAAAAATGTTCCCCAAAAAATTACAAATGAAAAGACGAGAAAAAAGATATAAATATATCAAGCGAGAGAGAGAGAGAGAGAGAGAGAGAGAGAGAGAGAGAGAGAGAGAGAGAGAAATAATAACTATATACATGTGGGACTAATTAATTAGTAGTTCATTTATTTTAAGGTCCATTTATTTTAAGGTAATTTATTTTAAGGTAACCCTTTATCACCTCTCCTTTCAAACTTATATATGGAATTTTTTTAAAGACAACACCTCCCGAATATCACACTTGTCCCCGTAAAATGGTACAGATATGTAGATGACATCTTAGTAGTCTTACCAGTTGGTATCGATGTAAATGATTTATTGTCTAAATTGAATAATTTAGTGCCATCCATAAAATTCACATTTCAAATTGAAAATAACAATGTCATCCCTTTCCGAGATGTATTAATACATAGAGAATCTTTCCAATGTAAATTCAGTATTTATAGAAAACCCACAAATAATTTAACATATGTACATTTTTATTCTGGCCACCATCTTAATATAAAAATTTAAATTTTTTCTTCTATGTCCCTACGCGCTTTGCGTATGACGAGTCCACAATATCTGGACCATGAAATAGAATACGTAAAAAAGATAGGAAACGATCTCTGCTACCCACCTCATATAATTAATTTATGTTATCAAAAAGCTCACAAAAAGTTTTATAGTGTTGCTAGTAATGAAAAAGAAATGCCTAAAAATGTACTTAGCTTTCCTTACTTTCGTGGATTTGAAACCATAAAATCAATAATTAAATCGTTTAATGTTAATGTAGTGTTCTCTTACAACAATACCATTAAAGATATGCTAATTAAGAATAGTCCCGTAACAAATAACAACATCATTTACAAAATTCCTTGTAAGGATTGCCCATCTTTTTACGTTGGACAGTCAAGTAACAATTTATGTGCACGTATTCAGTGAGAACAGCCCACAGACTTCAAATGCACTGTTTATCTATCTGAGTGAAAAATCTCATTGTCTTAATTGGGGCGATACCTCTGTAATTTCTAGATCTAATGATTATGTTTCAAGAAATTTACTGGAATCAGCAATTATACATATCGCTAATAAAAACATCCTAAATCTTACTCTGGGGTTGTACCATTTGCACCCCTATATTTGTAAAATGTTTTTGAAGGACCTCAAAATAAATGAACTACTAATTAATTAGTCCCACATGTATATAGTTATTATCCCTCTCTCTCTCTCTCTCTCTCTCTCGTCCTCTCTCTCCTCGCTATATATTTATATCCTATTTTTCGTCTTTTCACTAATAATTTTTTGGGGAACATTTTTGTAAATTTCATGGTAATAAGTTGTATATGCCTCCTTGTTTTTTCAAATGTATTTTCTGCGTGATCCTCCAAGGTGTGGCTGCCTAAAAATTCGCTTATCTTGCCCTCAGGCGTTTCTTCGTTTCTGTAGAGTGAAATCGACCTCAGTGCTAATCTTGTAATGTCAGTTTGGATATTAAACCTACTTTTACTATGTTTTTTCTCTGTACGATCAGTTGAAGGGTCGCACTAGACCGAAAGTGCTTGGCCATCTCGCTTTTCAATTTCCCTTCGTGGCAAAAACCTTTATTTATACATACATACATACATACATACATATATATATAATATATATATATATATATATATATATATATATATATATATATATATGTGTGTGTGTGTGTGTGTGTGTGTGTGTGTATGTATACATACATACATACATATCATTCATGAAACTCTTCACATAAGGTGTTAAAGCATCAAATGTTATAGAGTTGTAGGTTTGTGCGATATGAAACCATTGACCGAAGACAATCAGGGAAAGAAAGCTTAACGTTTTGATGTTGCTATATCTTTAAGAACATTTTAACCTGACTTTGATCATGCAACTTTTTTCCTTGTTCATCCTCTCTCTCTCTCTCTCTCTCTCTCTCTCTCTCTCTCTCTCTCTCTCTCTCATTTGTAAATTAGATAGTTCTGTGCGAATAAAATAAATCGGAGAAATATTTAATTGATATTAACATACACGAAGAAAACTGTTTACTCCCAACAATGGGAGTGTGTAGAACGAACCAATCGCAGATGGAAAGTGAATATACTTCGGGAACGAACATCTGGAATGGAGATGCTAATCAAAAGCGATTATGTATCGCGTCTGTTTGGGAAAAATTCACATTTGATAACCTTAGGCGCAGATTAATCTCGAATGGATGAAAATGAAGGCATACGAGAGAAACAGACGGACAAACAAGTGCACATACACACTACATATATAGCTAAGGGTAGCGTTGCTGAGTTTCGATATAAAAGAGTGATATGTATCAACTCTAATACTGAAACATTTCCTACTTGAGAAGTTAGATCTAATTTTTGTTATGAAACTGCATGAAGCTGGCACATTATTTTCACAGCAAGCGACCTGATCGGTAAGTGAGTTCTCTTTGTGACGATTCTTACCTCACCTTTTGGAATAAAAACCTGTTCTACGATCTTGTTCTTAATGATAATTATATACTATTTCCAGCAAGGGGAAGAATACCAGGGATAACCATCCTGAGGAGCCGTTCAAGCTTTCACAGAACCACCGAGGATAAGAGAAAGCCTGATTTTTATTAAAGCAAATGGGAACCTGATTGTCTAGAAAATAAAAAAAGCTTAACTTAAACCTCTGAGAATGGCGCCAGTGCTCAGGGATAATTCTTTATGGAAGAGGTGACTCCACTACCGTGTCAAGACCAACATGTATTACTGAAAGGGGCCGTGTAACCTTGAAGAGGTGAGGTAATTGAAACCTGTAAGAAAAAATATTGGAACTTCTGTAACTGGAAGTGATCTACAGTTTTGGTGGGAGCCACAAATTAGATGTCCTGAAAGCTCTTTATATTCCTAGCAAACCAGTGAAATTAGCTGCCCTGAAAGCTCTCGATAGGCCTAGCAAACCAATGAAATTAGCTGCCCTGAAAGCTCTTGATAGGACTAGCAAACCAGTGAGGTTTTACTAAAATCCTCAAGAAACGCACAACTTGCATCAGGACGGGCGGACTATTAATGGCACTCGGTATGGAATTCCTGAGGCAGGACGACTGACAAACTCGATAGCTTACCTGACGTCTGAGAAAGGTGACGAGAGGTGAGTGTTGCTGAACTACTGTAGGTCAAATATGGAAGTTTCATACTAAATTAAGAAAAAGAACCGAGATTATTTCTGCGCAGGCGTATTAAGAGGCTTTGCATCTGGAACGTTTATAAACAGGGACTTCATCCGCCATTTAAATTTTAGATGATGAGTGTGGAATAGGAAGACGTTCTGGTTTCTTTTAAGTCACCCTCTAAAAAAATTAATTAAGGAAAAAGAAAAACTTTCTTGCAGCACTGATTCAGTTGTTATTTCATTTATGGCTGGATCATCTCGCATTTGAAGATACTATTACCCAAACAGAGATTCCAGCACACGGCCTTAATTGGCAATTTTCATTGGGACACTGTCTCCTCTCAACGCTCGGGATATTGGCAATTTTCGTTCGGACATTGCTTCCTGTCACTTGGGAATAGTGTCAAGCTTTGTCAAGTGAAATAGTTTGCGATATCAGAAGTGCGTAAACCTTAACTAACGGCCTGCCGGAGATCTTTGTAATAATAATAATAATAATAATAATAATAATAATAATAATAATAATAATAATAATAATAATAATAATAATAATATAATGGAGAGAGAGAGAGAGAGAGAGAGAGAGAGAGAGAGAGAGAGAGAGAGAGAGAGAGAGATTGGCCAGATATATTAATTTGTGAAATATATTTGGAAATCGGAATTTATATTTACCATTAAAAATAAAGCTTTTTTGATTTAATGGTATTCATTTCATTGTAAAGTATCATTTATAAAAAAGATCACTACTTTCATACCGCACAATAAATGGAAAAACTTTATTATATAACATACTGTAAAATCCAGTGTACCAGTGTGAATAAAGAAGGAATGTATCTACCAATCAGGAAAAATTAACAAGAGACGTGAGAATATCTTGCATTTCGGTAGTAAATCGGCGCTTCTTATAATATGGGAAAGTAAAGTGTCATTAATATCACCACTTTGAATAAAAAACAGAGAAATATAGTGGTGCTATAAGCGGTTGATCGTTGGTTAAGTTATAGAAATGTTTCAGAGATCTTGTGCATACAAAATTCATCATGTTTCATCCAACGAAATAATTGTCTCTTTCATACATTTTTCATTCTTCTGTTCTCATTCCCTCTCTACGTTAATTTGAAACTTTACAGAATGATAAGAACACTAGAATTACTAGGGAAAGAGAGCATAATGGCCCAGTCGATAGTTGAAGATATATTGTGTTTGATGTAGGAAATGTTCATTAGCAACAATTCTTAGATAATGGGTGAACTCGCATGAATACATGGCGCTCTTTGAAGTGCTGCCAACCTTAGTTAGTTTCATAGTAAATAACTGCTGAGGTTTTTTCCCAAAAATTACTGGAATCATTGAAGCCTGCAACCATAGACTCAAAATAGGTTTTTATCGAATGTTACAGTTCTATCTATCTCCTTTTATGTTTCTTCTCCTAATTACTATGTGAGAATGACAAATAACAATGAAACATGACATTTCATAGCAAGAAAGACGTAATTTTAAACTACAGGAAAGCAAAAGAGACCAACACGTTTTTTATTAGGTCACTCCACACTAAAATAGTTACCACCATTTCATGGACGAATACTATAGTAAATTCACATCAACTGTGCATCTGTTGTCTAGGTCCAACCCTTACGAAGCTCCTAATTGGCTGCTGATAAGCCAATCACAGGGCTAGAAACTCTCAGTCTCTCGAGAGAGTTAGCATAGGTAGGATGTATGTTCCACCTCTCCTAAGGGATACTTTCGAAAGACGTATCCTTCAGGAGCGAGAGAGACCGAGAGCGTCGTAAGGGACTGGCCTAGACATCAGATGCACGGGTGATGTGAATCTACTATAGTATCAATCCCGATCTTTACTTAACCTAAAAATTGATAGAAATAAGATGTCTTTTTTTTAAGGTATATTTAATCGTATCCAAGTCTCTGCAGAACCTTTGGGGCACCATTTCTGTCTGAGATGGTCTTTCGATGGCAATTCCCAGTGTGGTCCTGTTGCCTCTCACCAAAAGCTGGAATCGCTTCCAGGAACGGTTTCGCTATTTCTTGCCAGATAGTAGGTTGCATCGCAAGACGTAAATCAAACAAAGGTAACTGAATTGGATCCATATATCTTTTGCTGAGAGAGAGAGAGAGAGAGAGAGAGAGAGAGAGAGAGAGAGAGAGAGAGAGAGAGACGTTTCCTGCTTAAATTCATATATTTTTATCATCCAGATTTCTCACCAATGTATTAATAGCTCAGGCAAGGGATATATATCCATTAAATTCTGTTTTCAGTCTCATAATCGCTTGTAAAGAGACTCCAATCACACTTGTCATATTACTTCCCGCTTACATCAACCTATTGCAATGAAATTTGAAACTTGCTAGTAGCGAAAAGAAGAATATGGGTTCTAATATTAAAATCTATTTAGAATTAGGTCATATCTGTCAAGTGTTCTCTGCAAATCTTTTGATTTCATTAAGGATTTTCTTATAAAGACATTTCACGTACAAGTAAACTCGTTTCTCTTTGCCTTTTGTATTCACAAACCTAAATAGTAAGATAATTTTTTTCCCCAAAGAAACCAGCAGGACCAGTTAGCCATTCAAGCACAGTACCACACTCAAAACAGGGAAATAAATGAAGCATTCACAAAAGAAATGTAACATGGATGAAATAGCAGAGAACTCAGTTTTTGTGCAACAGTTCCCTGTCCTTATGTCAAATGCTTTGCTGCTGAAGTTTATGAAATGTCCTCCAGATGGTAGTCTGGGGAAAAACTTAGCGGCCCCCCTCGTGAGAGAGAGAGAGAGAGAGAGAGAGAGAGAGAGAGAGAGAATGTATGCTCGCAGTTTAAAAAATTTGCATATATAATGTGTGTAATTCCTAGATCTTATGCTAGCTAGAGCATGCTACACAGCTGTTGTGAAAGTGTTTACATTATAAGAACAATAAAGAAACGGATGGGAATTGATTAATTTATGAGTTAGCATCTGGGTCTCTAAGTCACGTCGGAATCGTGTGCCTTAGCCAGTGTCATAGGTGTGTTTGGTCCTTCGGGAAAATTCATCGCTTTACCTCGCTCTGACGTCACAAGGAAAAAATCGTAACGGGCGTCATACTGTCACTTGATGCTGTCCCAAGAGCATTTCCTGAAATTTTTCGAAGGAATAAAAGGAAATTAGCTCACGTGGGTAGAAATCGGCCCGTCGACAGGCTGACTGCACAACCTTAGTTGACAAACTAAGGAAAGAGGGCAGAGGGTAATTCTAAGGAATGTTACTTTGTTGAATGGATGGAAAATCTAAGTAGAGAGGAGGTGGTGACAGAGGGATCTCTTGAAAACAATTTAGGAAGGATATAACAACTTAGAAATCCTTCTTATCAGGCGAGGAACAATCTCGAAAAAAAATTTACAAACAATGAAGTAATAAAAAAGAAAAAGAAAGAAAAAAAACTGGGACCTGTACCAAAATGTCATAACAAGTACACTTTTTTTTTTCCTTTTCTGTTAATAACAAAGATATATATATATATATATATATATATATATATGATATATATATATATATATATATATATATATATATATTTGATATTTAGTTTCCTTTGTTATTATTAGCCTTATTAACATGCATCATTCAGTATAGCTTTGAAGGAAAAAAGCAAACGACAGAAGATGAATACAATGCAAGTTTCAATTATTTCTTAAAAAACGCCATCTCTAAAGAAAATGCCTTTTTGTTCTTACACATATATGTAAATGTGGAAAATGAACAACACGGAGAGAGATGATAAATAAAATATCTCCCTACCAGTTGCAGGCGCCCTCCCCCCCCCCCCCAAAAAGGAAAAAATATTAATGAGTGTTAAAAATACGTTCAATTTATAGCTCTTCCTTCTGTCGCGGTATTTTTTTTTCGGCGCTGCAATAGACTAATTGTTGAACATTTTCTCTTAATTTCCTTATTCCTTATCGTACTTTGTTTTATGTTTCCCATTCGTCTCATTATTTTTCTTCGGGTGCATTTTAGGTAGTTATAACAGCGATTAAATCAATGCAGCCTGGTTTAGGTCATTCGTCCTTCCTTAACTAGAATATTCTACTCTTTTAGATAGAGTGGTTCGTGATGGCAGATTTCTGTTTCCTAATATTAGCAATTATGACTTGGACCATCGACGGTTAGTCTCTTGTATCTAACAGAGATCTTTAAAATTCTTAATAGATCCCTGATCCCCTTTTCTGCCGAGAGAACGAGAATCCATGACCAGCAGCACCTACTAAAGTTGATTCACTTAAGGTAGATTCTTGGGTTAGCCTTATGCCTACAAGACGTTTGTTTGGCGGCCTCTGATTGGCTGGTACCTACTGGGAGTTAGGCGGCTCGCTCAATGTCTCATATTTTCGTCTGCAGCTTAGAAAAGTAGCAATATGTTTTATTTTTTCGTTTGACTCACGTTTTGCACAAGATAGGAATGTTTCGGCTATACCATACGATTAGGTATTAATTATACAACTGAAGCATGATTACATGAAATCAATAATATAAACGCAAAGGAATTACAACGAGTGAAAGTGAAGAGAGGAACATATAATTCTGTATACTTGTTTATACTTATCATGGGATTTTGCATCATTCATGCGATCAAGATGATATAAAACTTGTTTTCATACAATAAATTCACCCGGAATATGCTGGTGCTTTCAGATTTTAGATGTGTGTGATATGAGAAGAGAAAACTAAGAATATGTTTTATTCTGTTGCGGATCATCCGGCTTCAGAGAAAACTTTTAGTACAACTGTTTGCACTCGTTTACCTGGCACAGGGGACACGACCAGAGGTTCAGATCTGATGAAGCTTTTGCTTTCGTCAATTACCACTCACTCTCTCTCGCTTTCTCGCTTTTTCAGTCTGTGTCGAACGATTTATGTTTCATTATCAAAATTAAATAGACAATTTAAACTTCTTGAGAAAAATATAAAGAAATTATGGTTATTTATCAACTACGGCTAAATTTAACATAAAAATTCCTCATATGGGGAAAACAATCAAATAAGCATTGCTAGTAATCGTAGCGTTGTCAAACCGAGCAGTGTACTGCACGAGACGGTTGCATACTTTCATGTTTGCAGTGTTAAACTCTGAAAGAGCGCAAGCACTACAATTGTTACAATACATAATACGGTCTAGTGGCCTGTTATTGATACATATATATGTATATATTATATATATATATATATATATATATATATATATATATATATATATATATATATATATATATATATATATATATATGAATAACTTGATCACGAAATATATAAAATGTGATGGTATGTGTGTAAATAAAGGTAATACACGGACGAAAATGCCGAGATCTTTCGATCTTAACGATATTTTCATTTTTCCCCTCCTTGGAATTACCTATATATATATATATATATATATATATACTATATATATATATATATATATATATATATATATTACATTCTTGTGGCAAAACATGAGATAAATGAAGAAATAAAAACTATATTGTTAGTTATCTAAGCTGCAGACGAAAATATGAGACACTGAGCGAGTCACCTACTAGTCAATCAGAGGCCGCCAAACAAACGTCTCGGAGGAGTAGGGCTCACCCAAGAATCTACCTTAAGTGAATCAGCTACAGTATGCAGTAGATATGCCTCGGTGTCGAATTTCTCAGTTATAGAGGAACTTTATTCCTCACACCGATAGACTGTGGAACAGCCTCCTAGAGGATGAAGTGCAAATGGAACTTCATTAGTTCAAGCGAAGATACAACGCATTACTACCCTAATACAATTCAGCTTGTATTTTAATATCTTACTTACATTTTTTATTTATTCATTAAAACTTGATGTTTATATATTTTTCTAAGAACAGGTCTCTTCTTTCTTTATTTTCCATTTTTACCTCCTGTTACTTCTTTCTAATGAACACTATATTCTTTGACAGCTTACATTTCAAGTCAATGGCCCTATGGACTTGTTCTACTATATGATAATAATAATAATAATAATAATAATAATAATAATAATAATAATAATAATAATAATAATAATAATAATAATTATGCAGGGATCAATGGCACAAATATTGACAATATACTTTCTTTCCTTCATGTACAAAACCTCTCCATGTTAGAACTTTATGTGGCAGGTTGAAATATTCATAATCCAACTTGTATTACAAATATTTCAACCTACGTATATATATGGATCATTGGCACAAATACTAACCATTTAATTTTCCTTCCTTTATGGTTAAATTATCTCCTTTATGGAAATTGTCTTGCATCCATCAGAGCCCTTAACAATTCGGTGAAAACAGAGGCAGCGTCGACTTCATAATACGGAAACTGGCCATGAATATTCAACCATCACCAGATTATGTGTTGACATCGGACATGCATCGGTAAATTCCGCACGAGATCTCACTTATTATTAGAACGTGGTGGATGGCAATGAGCACAATGGGAATAATGAATTTCTGGGGGGAATTAAACCCCATTTGATCCTATCCCAGAAAAGAAACAACAGATAATAACATTTAAACCCTATTGATTTTGGTTTTTTGATTGCCGTAGTTATTATAGTAACTGAATCTGGATCCTTATTATTTAGTCTACTTTTGTTACTAAAATTTTAATACATTTCTAATAAGTTCGCAAAAACCTATTACAACTAATACTATTACTATTTCTCTCGGGAAACATCATGTCCCAACTCAGTAACACATGGGATCTGCCTATTGGAGAAGCTGACGTCTTAATTTACCCGCGAATAACGATACTACTGTCATCAATATTCGGAGAACACCCGAGTTCTTGAACTATTTCATTTTAGACCAAATTCCTTAACCCGAAGATCACCTATACATATCTGGTATTGGAATTTGATTATCAATTTTACACATACCCACAAATATAAATAAACACACACACTCTCTCTCTCACACACACACATACACACATATACACACACACACACACATATATATGTATGTGTGTGTGTGTGTATATATATACACATTCACTATAGTTTATTCACTTAAGGTAGATTCTTGGGTGAGCCCTATGCCTACGAGACGTTTGTTTTGCTGACTCTGATTGGCTAATGCCGAGAGGTAGGCGGTCCCTCAGTGTCTCATATTTTCGTCTGCAGCTTAGAAAAGTAGCAACATGTTTTTATTTCTTCATTTATCTCATGTTTTTCACAAGATAGGAAAGTTTCGGTCATACCAAACGATTCGGTATTAATTGTACAACTAAATCAAGATTACCTGAAATCAGTAAGATAAACGCAAAGGAATTACAACAAGTGAAAGTGAAGAGAGGATAATTTAATTCTTTATACGTTTTTTTTTTACTTATCATCGGATTTTGCATCATTCATGCTGATCGATCAAGATGATAAAACTTGTGTTTTCATACAATAAATTCTTCATGACTATAGTGATTGCTTCCTGGTTTTAGATGTGTGTGATATGAGAAGAGAAAATTAAGAAAATGTCTTATTATCCGGCTTCTGAGAAGACTTACCTGGCATAGGGAACACGACCTAGGATTCAGATATGATGAAGCTTTTGCTTTCGTCACTCACCACCCTCTCTCGCTCTTTCTCGCTTTTTCAGTCTCATGTGTCGAACGATTCAAGTCTCGTTATCAAAATTAAATAGACAATTTAAACTTCTTCAGAAAAATATTTAGAAATTACTATTATTTTTCAACTATGGCTAAATTTAACATAAAAATTTTCTATATGGAAAAAATAATCAAATAAGTATGGCTAGAGGTCGTAGCGCTATAGAATTACGCAGTCAACACGAGCACACAATCAATTTTATTTTTGCGGTGCTTAACTCCGAAGGAGCTTTAGCACTAAAATTGTTACAATACATAATACAATCTATTGGTCAGTCTTTACTGACACACACACACACATAATGTAATATATATATACATATATATATATATATATATATATATATATATATATATATATATATATATATATATATATATATGACTGTAAAAATGTTCTGTAACAACAGAGTTCCATCTAATAAAAGGAGCCCATAAAAACACCAAAATAGAGAAAAAGTACTATATTTCAGAGACTGCTGTCTCCCTCTTCAGGTAGATGAATGAGAAAAGTTCACAGAAAAGGTGGTTATTTATACGAAGAGGGTCCATCCACAAACAAGCCATTTTAAGTCACCCCCGCTGATAATCTTCCTCTAATCTTCTTAAGGGTTGGTTGATTGAAGACGTTGTCGATCGTGTCCGAAATCCATCCTCCTTTTGAGATGTTCATTACCTGCCTCTCTTTTATTAAGGCCGATTCCATCATTTGACTCTTGTACCGGCAGTTGCTGCTATAAATTACACGTGACAAATTCCAGTTTATTCTATGGTTATGTTCATTTATATGGTTGAAAATAGCCGAGTTCTGTTGTCCATACCTAACTGACCGTTTGTGTTGTATTAATCTCTGGGGAAGGGATTTACCTGTAAATCCGATGTAAGATTGGTCACAGTCCTGGCATGGGATTTCGTATACCCCAGAGTCCTTTGGAGATGTCTTTTGTTGGACGTTAATCAGGGATTTGGCTAAGGTGTTTGGGTAAGTAAATACAAAAGGGTTCGATTTTCCGAGGGGGTTGGTTATTCTCTTAATCGTGTCCAGGTGGGGAATTATTATTTTATTGTTGGGTGTATCTCTGGTCTTGTCTTTAGGGGGTCGGTAGAAAATTACGTTAGCTTTGTGAATTGCTTTCTCAATTATATGGTCAGGATATTTTAAAGACGAAAGTTGCTTGCGAATTAGTTCAAATTCTTTTTCCAGGAATTCTGGGGAACAAATTCGCAAGGCTCTTAAGAACAAGTTACTAGCTACACCTATTTTGATAGAAATGTCATGATAGCTAAAGTAGTGAATGTATGAAAGTGAGAACGTGGTTTTCTGTATATGGTAAATTTGTATTCTGTCGTATCTCTGATTATTAAAACATCAAGAAAAGGAATTTTTGTTGTCTGTTTCCCATTCAACTTTAAATTTGATGCTGGGCACTAATGTGTTTAAATTTCGAGAGGAATTCATTGAAATTGCCCCACCTATTATCCCAAAATGTTAGGATATCATCCACGTATCTCATCCATAGCATGTTTTTGGGTTTTATTGCATTTATTACTGTAGTTTCAAAGTATTCCATGTACAGATTGGCTAGAACAGGACTTAAAGGACTACCCATACTACACCCGAATTTTTGCTTGTAGAATGATTCCCCGAATGAAAATACGTTATTAGATGCACATAATTCAACTAGCTTATTATTTTGTCAAGCGCCAATGGGAAATGATCTGAATAGGGGGATAATTTACCCTTAAAAACTGAAGAACGTCCTGTACTGGTACTTTAGTGAACAAGGAATCTACATCAAGGCTTAAAGTTTTATGTTGTGAAGTGGTGTATGTGCTTCTCTGAATTTGTGACAAAAATCTTTCCGAATGTTTAATGTGACTGGGAGAAAAAGTGCCTAAAAAAGGGGAAAGGAGGCCAGCTAACCATTTAGAAATTTTGTAATTGAAAGCACCGGCACATGAAAGACGGCAAAATCGTAATAATGGACAAAGACTTCTACCTTGACAAAATCAACCAGCTCCTTAGCGACACAAACACATACGAAAAAACTGACGAAAAATCCCCTCCAAAACGTTCCCACAGAATTTTTTCGGAAAGTAAGATTAATTGGCAAAGACAAAAAAGAGTATTGAACTATTAGAGAAATTTAAAGTAATTAATCCTAAATTACCCTATTTTTACGGCCTTCCCAAAACTCACAAAGACAATCTTCCATTCAGACCCATCGTTTCATGTGCCGGTGCTTTCAATTACAAAATTTCTAAATGGTTAGCTGGCCTCCTTTCCCCTTTTTTGTTTTTTTAGGCACTTTTTCTCCCAGTCACATTAAACATTCGGAAGATTTTTGTCACCAAATTCAGAGAAGCACATATACCACTTCACAACATAAAACTTTTAAGCCTTGATGTAGATTCCTTGTTCACTAAAGTACCAGTACAGGACGTTCTTCAGTTTTAAGGGTAAAATTATCCCCCTATTCAGATCATTTCCCATTGGCGCTTGACAAAATAATAAAGCTAGTTGAATTATGTGCATCTAATAACGTATTTTCATTCTACAAGCAAAAATTCGGGTGTAGTATGGGTAGTCCTTTAAGTCCTGTTCTAGCCAATCTGTACATGGAATACTTTGAAACTACAGTAATAAATGCAATAAAACCCAAAAACATGCTGTGGATGAGATACGTGGATGATATCCTAACATTTTGGGATAATAGGTGGGGCAATTTCAATGAATTCCTCTCGAAATTAAACACATTAGTGCCCAGCATCAAATTTAAAGTTGAATGGGAAACAGACAACAAAATTCCTTTTCTTGAGGTTTTAATAATCAGAGATACGACAGAATACAAATTTACCAATATACAGAAAACCAAACCACGTTCTCACTTTATACATTCACTACTTTAGCTATCATGACATTTCTATCAAAATAGGTGTAGCTAGTAACTTGTTCTTAAGAGCCTTGCGAATTTGTTCCCCAGAATTCCTGGAAAAAGAATTTGAAACTAATTCGCAAGCAACTTTCGTCTTTAAAATATCCTGACCATATAATTGAGAAAGCAATTCACAAAGCTAACGTAATTTTCTACCGACCCCCTAAAGACAAGACCAGAGATACACCCAACAATAAAATAATAATTCCCCACCTGGACACGATTAAGAGAATAACCAACCCCCTCAGAAAATCGAACCCTTTTGTATTTACTTACCCAAACACCTTAGCCAAATCCCTGATTAACGTCCAACAAAAGACATCTCCAAAGGACTCTGGGGTATACGAAATCCCATGCCAGGACTGTGACCAATCTTACATCGGATTTACAGGTAAATCCCTTCCCCAGAGATTAATACAACACAAACGGTCAGTTAGGTATGGACAACAGAACTCGGCTATTTTCAACCATATAAATGAACATAACCATAGAATAAACTGGAATTTGTCACGTGTAATTTATAGCAGCAACTGCCGGTACAAGAGTCAAATGATGGAATCGGCCTTAATAAAAGAGAGGCAGGTAATGAACATCTCAAAAGGAGGATGGATTTCGGAACAACGAATCGACAACGTCTTCATTCAACCAACCCTTAAGAAGATTAGAGGAAGATTATCAGCGGGGGTGACTTAAAATGGCTTGTTTGTGGATGGACCTCTTGGTATAAATACAAACCTTTTCTGTGAACTTTTCTCATTCATCTACCTGAAGAGGGAGACAGCAGTCTCTGAAATATAGTACTTTTCTCTATTTTGGTGTTTTTTATGGGCTCCATTTTATTATATGATATATATATATATATATATATATATATATATATATATATATATATATATCTATATATATATATATATATATATATATATATATATATATATATATATATTGGGGATACAATCCACAATGAAGTAAAATCCTCTTGTAGTTTAAAATATATATCTCTTGTACAAGATTAAAGCTTTCGACCATCAACTGTGGTCTTGTTCACTAAAATGTGATATCTCCTATAATGTTGGCCATTAATGTTTTGTGGATGTACTGCGTGGAAACATAAATGCAGAAGCCAGGTACTATGTCGTACCTAAGTAAATGGGGATAAAATCCACAATGAAGTAAAATCCTCTTGTAGTTTAAAATATATATCTCTTGTACAGGATTAAAGCTTTCGACCATCAACTGTGGTCTTGTTCACATTTTAGTGAACAAGACCACAGTTGATGGTCGAAAGCTTTAATCCTGTACAAGAGATATATATTTTAACCCTCTTAAGCCGGAGCCCTAAAAATCAAAAACGTCTCCCGTATGCCGGGCCTGGTTTGGAGTGAGCGCGGAAAGTGGAAAAAATAATTTTTTCAAAAAATTACAGCGCGCGTACTTTTGAAGATAAGAGTTCATTTTTGGCTCCTTTTTTTGTCATTGCCTGAAGTTTAGAATGCAACCATCAGAAATGAAAAAATAATATCATTATCATATGTAAATAATGCGATATATGGTAGCGAAAAAAAAAATTCATACATAATTGTATTCAAATCACGCTGTGCAGAAAACGGTCAAAGCTAACCAGTTACTTTTTTTTGCGTTGTATTGTACACTAAATTGCGATCATTTTGATATATAATACATTGTAAAACAATAAAAGTAACACCGGAAAAAATATTATCACAAAATGATGTACGAATTCGTAACGCGCGGACGCAAAAAAATATTTTTTTCAAAAATTCACCGTAATTCTAAATAATGTTCTAGAGACTTCCAATTTGTTTCAAAAATTAAGACAAATGATTGAATATTACGATACTGTAAGAGTTTTTAGATTAGAATTTGCAGATTTCGGACCATTTCGGACGAGTTAAATTTGACCGAATGTCGAAATTTTAATATATATATTTTTTCATATGCTCATATTTCGAAGATGGAAAAAGCTACAACCTTCAATTATTTTTTATTGTATTCTTCATGAATTTGCGCACATTTTTGATATATGAAACTCTATAAAAAGGCTAATATGAAAAGGAGCAAATATTAGGATAATGCCATGTACGTATTTCGGAGACTTGCGGCCGCGAATCGGCGCGCGGAGTGAAGGTAAATATATTTTTCAAAAATTCACCATAAATCACAATATGTTTTAGAGACTTCAAATTTGTTTCAAAATGAAGAAACATGACGGAATATTACTAGGCCGTAAGAGTTTTAGCTTACAATTGCGTTTTTCAACTATTTCGGTAGAGTCAAATTTGACGAACGTGGTTTTTTTCTATTTATCGTGATTTATATGCAAATATTTCGAAAAAAGAGAAAAAGCTACAACCTTCAATCATTTTTAGTTGTATTCTACATGAAATTGCGCACATTTTCATATATAAAACTTTATGAAACAGCTAATTTTAAATGGTGCAAACATTTCGACAATCGTACAAAAAAAATCTGATTTTTTCGGAAGAGTTACCGCGCGAACGTAATTTTTTTTTTTTTCATAAATTCACCATAAATCAAAATATTGTGCTAGAGACTTCCAAGTCGTTGCAAAATGAAGGTAAATGAATGAATATTACTAGAATATAAGAGTTTTAGCTTACAATTTGCGTTTTTCGACCCATTTCGGTAGAGTCAAAGCTGACCGAAAGTTGAAATTTTTGCACTTAACGTTATTTATATGAAAATATTTCAAAACTGATAAAAGCTACAACCATGGGTTGTCTTTTGTTGTATTGTGCATGAATTGCGCACATTTCCATATATAAAACTTTATGTAACGGCAAATTTAAAAGGGTGCAAACATTAGGACAATCGCACGAAAAAATTTATCGGAAGAGTTATCGCACGAACGTAAGGAAAAAGTTTTTTCATAAATTCACCATAAATCGAAATATTGTGCTAGAGACGTCCAATTTGTTGCAAAATGAAGGCAAATGATTGAATATTACTATAATATAAGAATTTTAGCTTACAATTGCGTTTCTCGACCATTTCTGTAGAGTCAAAGTTGACCGAAGGTTGAAATTTTTGCACTTATCGTTATTTATATGAAAATATTTCAAAATTGATAAAAGCTACAATCATGAGTATTTTTTAGTTGTATTGTGCATGAAATTGCGCACATTTTCATATATAATACTTCATGTAAAGGATAATTTAAAATGGTGCAATAATTATGTCAAAGTGACGAAATAATTTCCGAGATGTGTCACTGATACTTTTTAGTGCGATAAGAAAGAAATTCGCGCTTGCGCGCCTGCGTAGCGATTGTAAACAAAACAACGCCTTGATCGTGAACTCCAGCATTCCCCAAGGCGCGTGATACAAAAGTTTTCGGCTGGTAGGCCTATAAGTATTTTTCCGCGAATTTTTAAAAAAAACTTTTTTGAGCCGACGTATGATACGTCCAATCGGCATACGGGAGACATTTTGACTCGACGTTTTAATACGTCCAATCGGCGTAAGAGGGTTAAGCTACAAAAGGATTTTACTTCATTGTGGATTGTATCCCCATTTACTTAGAGGTACGACATAGTACCTGGCTTCTGCATATATATATATATATATATATATATATATATATATATATATATATATATATATATATATATATATATATATATATATATATATATATACATATATATACTATATATATATATATATATATATATATATATATATATATATATATATCTAATAAAAGGAGCCCATAAAAACACCAAAATGTAGAGAGAAAAGTACTATATTTCAGAGACTGCTGTCTCTCTCTTCAGGTATATGAATGAGAAAAGTTTACAGAAAAGGTGGTATTTATACCAAGAGATTCGTCCACAAGTAAGCCAATTTAGGTCACCCCCGCTGATAATCTTCCTTTAATCTTAATCTTCCTTTAATTTTAATGAATTCCTCTCAAAATTAAACGCATTAGTGCCCAGCATCAAATTTAAAGTTGAATGGGAAACAGACAACAAAATTCCTTTTCTTGATGTTTTAATAATCAGAGACACGACAGAATACAAATTTACCATATACAGAAAACCAACGTTCTCACTTTCATATATTCACTACTTTAGCTATCATGACAATACTATCAAGATAGGTCTAGCTAGCAACCTATTCTTAAGAGCCTTACGAATTTGTTCCCCAGATTTCCTGGAAAAAGAATTTGAACTAATTTGCAAGCAACTTTCATCTTTAAAGTATCCTGACCATATAATTGAGAAAGCAATTCAAAAAGCAAACGTAATTTTCTACCGACCCCCTAAAGACAAGACCAGAGACACACCCAACAATAAAATAAAAATTCCCCACCTGGAGACGATTAAGAGAGTAACTCACACCCTTGGGAAATCCAACCCTTTTGCATTTACCTACCCAAATACCTTAGCCAAATCCCTGATTAACGTCCAACAAAAGACATCGCCCAAAGACTCTGGGGTATATGAGATCCCATGCCAGGACTGTGACCAATCTTACATCGGATTTACAGGTAAATCACTTCCCCAGAGATTAATACAACACAAACGGTCAGTTAGGTATGGACAACAGAACTCGGCTATTTTCAACCATATAAATGAACATAACCATAGAATAAACTGGAATATGTCACGTGTAATTTATAGCAGCAACTGCCGGTACAAGAGTCAAATGATGGAATCGGCCTTAATAAAAGAGAAGCAGGTAATGAACATCTCAAAAGGGAATTGGACATCGGACATCGTCGACGCAGTGTTCATTCAACCAACGCTTAAGAAGATTAAAGGAAGATTATCAGCGGGGGTGACCTAAATTGGCTTACTTGTGGACGAATCTCTTGGTATAAATACCACCTTTTCTGTAAACTTTTCTCATTCATATACCTGAAGAGAGGAGACAGCAGTCTCTGAAATATAGTACTTTTCTCTCTACATTTTGGTGTTTTTATGGGCTCCTTTTATTAGATGGAATTCTGTTGTTACAGAACACTTTTACCAGTCATATATATATATATATATATATATATATATATATATATATATATATATATATATATATATAATAAATATACATATATAATTTACCTTCTTATCTTGTGCAAAACGTGATATAGTTTCTAAGCTGCAGACGAAAATATGAGACACCGAGATTTGATTTGGTTTATATAGATTTTTGGCATTGTGCCAAGGACTGGGGCAACTAAGGCCATTCAGTGCTGAAACGGAAATTGGCAGTAAAAGGTTTGAAAGGTGGGGCCGCCTACCTCCCGGTACCAGCCAATCAGAGGCCGCCAAATAAGCGTTGCGTAGGCATAGGTCTCAGCCAAGAATGTACCTTAGTGAATCAGCTATAAGGACAGTGAATATTAAAATTGCATTCACACAAAGTAGAAACATCCTCCCCCTCCCACACACCCACATATATATATATATATATATATATATATATATATATATATATATATATATATATATATATATATATATATTATATATATATATATATATATATATATATAGTCGTTCAGTGGGGAAATTATATACGAATCTTCAGAGGGTGTCCATGATACTAGTTGTAAAAGGATGAAGTTTATTATGAAACGTTTCGCACATGCAGACTGATGATGCACAGATTTTCATGTGCGAAACGTTTCATAATAAACTTCATCCTTTTACAACTAGTATCATGGACACCCTCTGAAGATTCGCATATATATATATATATATATATATATATATATATATATATATATATATATATATATATATATATATATATATATATATATATATATATATATATATATATATATATATATATATATATATATATATATATATGTATGTATATATATATATATATATATATATATATGTATATATATATATATATATATATATATATATATATATATATATATATATATATATATATATATATATATATATATATATATATATCTATCTATTAGGTGTGAAAAGAGGGGGAATGGCTAATAATATGTTTAAAGTGTCATATATGATAGTGAAGTCACATAGCTCTCCTCGCTTAGAGACAAAGGTGGTGCAGTACAAGTTCACTTGGAGAAAAAGGTATTTGCTGAACAAGCAACTTGACTCAGAGATCGTTCCCCCGTTTGTGAGGCATGTACGTTCGTTTGTACGCGCATTACAGGCTTACTAGTTCACGGTACTTGTGGAAGACGCATTCTTTGAGACAAACGAGAATAGATCAAGTGGTTGCTCCGAGTGTCGGGAGAAAACACCCATCGAAAAGGTAGGACACATTCTATAAAAAACTTAGAAAAACTGATACCTTTTGAAAAGAGAGAGAAGTGTGAAATACTCTCTTTATGTGAATACTTTGAAAAGAGTGATGTGGGGGATGTCTCTATACCTATTATCTTTATTACAGATGGGTCCAATTCCATGGTTGATTAGAAACGGGATTCTCTAACCTGACTAATACAAGACGTTATGACACTTTTGGGTTTGGGAGTGTAACCTTAGTCAGGAGGGTAGAATGTTATCTTACTGGTTTCTTTATGGGTAGATTTTGGTGTTTATGCCATTATGACTTGTTAATCATTTTGTTTTATGTTATAACCAATTGCTTTGGAAATGAATAGTATTTTTCTATATTTACGCAGTCTTAATAAGCCTCGTGACATCTTACAGACAGGGCACCGTTGGCAACAGGTAAGAGTTCCCAGTTTGTGTAGTTTAGGGGATAAGGAGGGATGAAACATATATATATATATATATATATATATATATATATATATATATATATATATATATATATATATAAATATATATACTAATAAAGGAGGACCAATTACCTTACAATAGACTATGTTAATTTTCGATCACATAGCACAGTTGAAGATGAATAGTTTCCTCTTATAAGAAACTACATCCTCGTATTTAAAAAAAAATCCCTTCACCCGGCAATTAGGAATCCACCACGGAGAAACTGATATATCACCAAACAAGATCTGAAGCTAGGCCATTTATTTTCATTATAACCTTTTTTATTAATCTTTTTTTCAGAGAGGGGATAAGACCCCCAATCTCCTATACGCTGTGGGTCAGTATGTCACTCTTTATTTCCTTTCCCAAACAGCTAAGTGCGATGTTACAAACATTATTAACAACCCCTCCATGTAATGTTTCAACCACACCCACCCCCTACACACACACACACACACACACACACACACACTCACACACAATCTCTTTAAGAACTTTCACTTTATCCTTTAGTCTTTCGTACGTCTGAACACAAGTTGCATTCTCTGCTTCTTCTGTTCTCTATCCACAGGTAAACTTGGCCTCTTTCACATGTATCAGCATCCACAAACAATGGTTCACACACACACACACACACACACACATACTTACACACACAATGATTCATTGATACGCCACCCTTGCTGGTTTAACGCATGCTAAAATCTTTTCCCAAGACAAAAACATTTACGGAAAGGAAACAGTGGTGCCCTAAATTAAAGATTCCAAATACCATTTTCCTTCAAAAATATTAGGTCAATATTTTGTAAGAGATTTTCATTTGCTCAGTAATTGGAATACTCCTTATCATTTCAGCTGCTCTTAATATCTGCTTATTCAGTTATATGATCCTTTTTTTATGAAATTATACTGACAATTCTATGTCATAAAACGAGGAAAAAAAGGTAATTGCATAAACATTATTATATTTTTGATTCCATAATTATCACTATTGTACTGAACTGGTATTAGATTTTTAAAACTGAGTTTGTCAGATTTCTTTGATTGTGACGCATATTCAGTAAGAGAGGTGGTACTTTGGTGCTAGAAACAAATTTTGGTAAATAAGGAGACAAGGAGATTTGTTTATCACCGTATAATCTTGAATAATTATCGTAAAATCAGTAAATTCACAAAACAGGACAGAAGGCACCCAATGATGCACTGGAAATATCTCAGAAAAAATTTGGCAAAAAATAAAGTTCGAATTTTTCATTAAGGAATTTAAAGGAACTATGCTAAAATTTGAAATCTACGGAATTTTCAATTAAATTTGCCGATTCAGATTCTTTGGCCATGAACTCCATCGCCCTCCTTCAGACCTCGGAAACTGAAAATTTTCTCAAAATCCCAAAGCTTTGGAAATTCCTGAGGTAAATCCCCAACTTAACTGGACTCTGGTGTAATAAAATTATCTGTAGATGACCAGTTATCGGGAAATTGTTGCGAGAGAGAGAGAGAGAGAGAGAGAGAGAGAGAGAGAGAGAGAGAGAGAGAGAGAGAGAGAAATTGACTATGAAGTTCGGGCAAGGTAAATACTAACCCAGAATCAAATTAGGTATGTTCATCTTTCATTTAGGAAGGTATTCGATTAATTATTAATTGTCCATAAACTGTTGCTACCACAACCCTCAATACTTTCAAAGCCATTCATAAAGCTGCAGAAAGCATTACATATTCTGGACAAGTAAGTACACGATATTCCGTGAAAAAAAGGACAAAAATCAACCTGTCATATTACAATTGTACCAGAAATAAACTGCAAAATACTAAAAACGTAGCAGGTGGATCTCCCCATACGGGAAACGTAAAAAAAAAAAAAAAAAAAAAAAAAAAAAAAAAAAAGGCGTACTTTAAGCTAGACAATTGCCGTCTTGACAACCCTCTCTTCCCACTCTGTTTTTTTTTTTTTTTTTTTTGCCATTCACTATCTCTCACTGACTCTCTCTTGCCCTCTCTAATGGCAACCCCCCATCACTGTAAATCCCGCAATACATTTCGAGGACAAAATTCAGCTCTTTGCGTATGCTCTCAAGACTTCATTAAGGCTCTCAAGAAAAGGGGGTATTATTTTTCAGTCCTGCGTCTCTGGAACCCCACAATGGCCAGTTGATTCGCCAGGTGCAAAGAAGTTTTAAGGCTGTTTGTTATTATGAGTTATATTACCGTTTCGTAATCAAGTCGTTTGCTTCATGAGGAGCATGTTACGTGCGTGTCTTATGTGGATCTTGTGTGTGTTTGTGTGTTTAATGTAAGTGTATTAACTTGTGTAAATTTTCCACAATTTAAGTCGTGGAAAGGAATTAAATGGAGTATAAAATTTAGGCCTGAAATGGAAAATGAGAGTAAAAAGAGTTTAAAGGTATAACAGGGAGAAAATCTCGTAGGTGCACTATGGAACAATTGATAGGAGAGGGTGGGAAGGAAGTTGGAAGAAAGAGCATATGAATGAAGGTACAGTAAAAGGAATGGAAAGGTTGCATCTAGGGGGCGAAGGGGCACTGCAAAGAATCTTAAAGGCACTACCCCTTACAATGACAAGTTAATGCGCAACCACAGTCGGCCATCATAAATTGTAGTATTTGAAATTATAATCTCCATGCGCCTCGTTATCTACATCATAAAACACATATATCTTCAAATACAGAAAAATTCTACGGCATTCATAATTCCAAGGATGATTAATAGCGATAGTGTTGTTACTGTGGAGAAATAACTATAACCTACAAGGCACCTACTATAGTCACTGAAACCATTCCACCAGAAAGCACTCAATAAGCAAGGGTACTATAACAAAAAAAAAAAAAACAGCACCAAACTGCTATGGAGGAAGCTAAACTCTCCTTTTCGAGTCAACTAACTGTCCTTTGTTGGGTTCCAACATTGCAAGCCTGAATAATAGTCTCTCACTTGAGAAGTTCCATAAAGGACAGTGATTATGGCGTCTTAGGAATCTTCGTAGTCGAGAATGGGATTTTATCCTCGAAGTATATTACGGGATTTGCCTTGATGGTGGACTGGGCCGCCATAGAAAAGAGAGAGAGAGAGAGAGAGAGAGAGAGAGAGAGAGAGAGAGAGAGAGAGAGAGAGATGATTTAACTTGAAAAGATTATTGCGTTCATTTGCTTTTTATATATATGGGTAAACCATACTCCATTGTTACATTTCTGTCAGAATGTAAGTTTATGTTCAAACAGTAATTAATAATTGTGACAACAAATAATAATGGCAATAATTCATAATAATGGCAAAAATTAATAGCAATGGCAATCATTAATTGAATAATAACGATAATAAAACAATAAAAATGATAATAATTAATTAGAATGGCAATAATTAGCGGTAATAGAAATAATTAATTATTGCCATTGTTATTCCCGGGAATCTCATTTAGCTGTTTGTTCAAATTAACCCCTGCTCTCTCTATGCGACTGTATATCTGACTTCAAAAGACCTGAGTGACGTAGCAATAGATCTAATCAGCTATAAGAAGGTGAGATTCCCTTCATTGAATACCTGCCAGGATGGACTGCAGTTTACGCTCAGTCTTCCTCGACGAAATTAATCTAAGTGTCCTACGTAAATCTTTAGTTAATCTCTCTCTCTCTCTCTCTCCTCCAAGAACAATAATGATAAAAATGAATAGATGACTAGAATAAATTTTGTATAAAGTAAACGATGGAACAGAGAACACCCCTAAGCAACATTTCTGCTCACTATTAATTTTTTCCTCTTTATTCTTGTATAGAAATGACTGCATTTATCATCTTCAAACTTATTCAAATGGCCCACTAACAACAACAACAACAACAACAAGAGAGAGAGATTCCAACCCAAGCCAGACCATCAGCGTCCACCCTCTGCTCGTGATTCCCTCCACTTCACTTTCCTGAAATCTGATTGGTTAAACACCTGAACTACTCCCCATTCTATAAAAACCCCTCTTCATGCTTTACGTGTTCATTCTCCGTTTAAAATAAATCCGTGTCAGTTTTGATACGACCAGCCTAGCTAACTACCTTAAAAGAAAATTGTATTGTTCTAACGGCATACTGAATACACACAGACACACACATATATATGCTTTAGGAATGATTGAAATCAACAAGAATTAGTGATGTTAAGTGTATTTGCTCCGGTCAGTGTTCGGCAGATTAATTTGTAAATTATTACCAAGGTCAAGTGAATTCGATATTACGAGGTATTTGCAGACTACTATTGCTTATGAGCGAGAAAACTCTTTTATATATATATATAATATATATATATATATATATATATATATATTATATATTTAAAAAAAGTAAATCCTATTCTACTGAGTTATAACAAGTTCTATTAACTACTGCACTGAACCAGGGTAAAAGATAAAAAAAGAGAATAAAAAAATGGTACTGCGTCAGCGGGAACATATGTAAATGATGTTGAAGTCTCTACAATAAATATCGAAGTAGTAAAAGTCCCAAAAATATGAAGCAATCAAAATGTTGAAATTACTGTGTGTTTACTCTGATTACTCCAGAAATTGCGAAGAATATTTTTATTTTTAAATTTTGGATCTAAGTATGGATAAAATCACTTCGATTTGATCTGAAAGTTGTCGATGAATTTCTCTGCTTCTGATAACAGGATTCATTTTGTTGCGGCAGAGGTCAAGTACTGGGGTCGAAGGGAGGTGGAGGTGAGGAGGGGGGTTGGGTTGTGTTGTTAATGTTGGCTGGGTGGAGGGGGTTCCAATGAGCAGTACCGGTATCCACTTTGGCACAAGTGGCTTCTGTCTCCTAATTTTCAAGATGCCATTATATGAATAGACTCACAATTCGTCCGACTGACATCGAGAAATAATTGCCTATTTTGTAACGGGTCTACGGAATAAAATACTTAACATTTCAGGCATAAAACGAAAGGTCAGTCATTCTAGACATAACGAACACTTGAATGTCGCTGTAATGTTATTTGAAGAAGGATTCAAATATTGTCTGAGTAATTTTATGCGTATTCTGGTTATTGATGTCAACAAACACATAAATAATACTTGTCCGGTTTCATAGCTAATTCATATTAGGTTCGTGCCCTACCTATAATTAAGTAAATATTACGCCATGCACCTTTTAACGGAGAATTCGACTAATTTTAAGAGCTATCTAACGTAATAAGAACGTAGTAAATAGTTTCAGAATAATTTTTTTGTATTCAGTTATATAGTATATTCGAGGTAGGGCTGAAAGCTGCGGAAACGAAATTTACCAGAACTTACATGTAAAGTTCAGCACCAGTAAAATGGCTAACTCATTTATTCTAAGCTGAAGCCATCACATTTTTGAGATGTAAAATTTTTCATGAAGAATAAGAATCTGGTACAACTGTATAGAGATCTATCCATTCTCATTGAGAATTATGATGAGTAAACCTTCATTGAGTAAACAGTGAGTATAACCTTTATCAATATTGCTGAAAATTTAAATGTGTTTCTACCCCCCCAAAAAAAAAAAAATCACTGATTGGCCCCAAAGGTGTATGAATGAAATGTATTCCCAACTATTACAATAATAAATGGTTGACGATAGAGAAGAAAATAATAAAACCGAAATACGTAAATGCCGGAACTCAGCCACTATGGCGTCCTTTCTCTGTCTCCTTCAAGGCTCTACAGTAAAAATATTACCTCATAAATGAAACAAAGTCATCATCAGGTTTCCATACTACGTCTCTCTCACTTGATTTTTTCTCAGTCACTTAGGATTCACAATAGGAGGAGCGTAACTCATGAAATGAGGGAGAATGAAATGTGAAAGCACTGTACAACTCAAAACCGTGTAACAGAATTGGCGGTCTCACTTAAGCTGGGGTGGCTGTGGAGATCGCTGTTTGCGCTCAACTCGCTTCTTCTTCATCGCTAATAAGCTGAGCTTGCTACTCATCAGCTGCTTCAGCGTCAACAAAAATATATTGCTGTAAGTGAATGGGTTTAGCACAAACTTCTCCCAACTCCCACATGAAACGAGAGCAATAACTCGCGACAGTGCAGTGTAGGTTGTCTTCCAGACAGGCCGCACTTGGTTTTATTTGAGTTGCCCTAATGACAGGCACAGGTTCAACGGCTATTATGTGGTTGTTACTGCAACGATTGGAGCTACAGCTTCTGTGGTAATATGCACGTGCACATACTGCTAACAATATCGTATTCGTGTGCATACTGGCTTCACATCTGCCCTTCACAGATTGCAAGAAGAATATTTTGTTACTGGGTTAATGTATAATGGCAGAACAATTCATAGCGCAGCGTTTCAACATTACAGATTATTTGCATATGTGTTATTGAGCAACATGGAATTTTCTCACTCATTATGAAAAAGCTTTTAGATCTTGTAAAAACATGATTATGATTTTTTGGAGAGCATTTAGGTACCTGTTACTATTGTATCAGAGCCTATCTTGGTCAAACACACATTGAGTATTGTCATTGCTACTTCTATTTTTGATAAGAGAATTATGCTGAATACCTTGCCAAATACTAACAATGTTGTAAGAATAATTTACAATGTAGCATTTATACTGAGAATCATCAAGGTCTATCATGAAAGTACGTACCAAGAACCTTTATCAAATACGAGGGACAAGGGGTGCTGTCTCGTTTGTCAAGCCAATTAAGCAATATGAGTTGCTGTAGTTTTCAGTAAGTAAGAAAAGAAATGTTCTAGCTAACAGATGGAACCACACACACACACACACATACACTCACACACACACAAAGAAATAAAAAGAAAAATGTTTGCATAACAAAAAGTTTTTCAAGCTTTGTATAAAATAGGACTCTGCATACAAATACAAACGGAAGTGTATAGCAAAGCTTATTCATTTTTGCAAAGCAAAAATGAATAAGCTTTGCTATACACTTGAAAGTCATTCCCTCTGTCCACCGGCTCACACCCCCGCAGGCCCGCACCGGACCCCCCCCCCCTCCCCCCCCCCACCACCACTCCCACACGCCGCCCTTTCTTACTCACGGAAGACCCCTTTTCTCTCTCTCTCTCTCTCTCTCTCTCTCTCGTACTGTCTGCTTAAACGCCTGGCAATTTAAATCTTAGATTGAATTAGAATATTTTTGATTAATGGTTTGTCCAAATTATATATTTATTTTTGTTCTGATAATTCTATATCAGTGAATCTTCCAATGAATGAATCCCAAGCGTTTCTTCATTGGAAATTGAATGATCTGTGCTTCAGAATCATTAACACATACTATATATTGTTTACTGAAACAGCTCACTGGATGTCAGTCCGACTGGTGGCTGTTTTAGAAAGCTAAAACTTATCCTTGTATACCGTGTATCCGCGTCCGCAGAAAAATAGTTTCTTCACATCTGGAACATGGAACACTAATTTCTCACTCTTGTTAAGGGAAATAAAACTTTTCTAAATATATCTTACATTCCCATCTCAGTATCGGAGAAAATAACTGGAATGAAAAAGAAAATTTTGGAACCCACAAAAGTTGCCTTTGTATATCACAGGCCTGGATTTACGCTATAAAATCTCCTGGATGATGGTTTCTAGATTCGTTTTCCATTAAGTCAGCTGTTGAGTGTTGCCGTGTGCAGACGCACTGGAAACAAAATCTGGCAATAAACGATGATAGAAAAATATGATTGACATTATGGTCGGTTATTAAAAACCCAAAGCCGAAAGTTATTAAATACAAAGTAAAAACACACGAAAAAGGTAGTGAAAATAACGGGAAAACCTCAGCACTAACAGGGAAGGAATATCATGAAGATGATAAATCCATCGAAGTGCTTATTTTAGAACGTTCGCTTTACCATCCTGTTTCCATCTTGGCAACGGTCACAGTTTTTCTCAAGATGGCTGTCAAGAGAGAAACCAGATTTAATATCAGTCATTGTAAAGATATCATAATAACAAAGGTATTAGGTAGCTGGAAATCACCGATCCAAGATGTACTCAACTCAGCTTGAAATGTTATTGATTAGAACACCGAGAGCAATCAACTGACTGGCTTTCCTGGACGGAGGAGAAATCGTTTTTATTATTTGATTCTTGTTCTTGCAAGGGCCCAGTGAATCTTGGGTAGCTTTGAAATTTTCTTTCTCATGCCATATCTATACTGTATTGGTAATTTTTAAAGCTGCCATCTCAGATCGAAGTGCTGAGATTAATGATGGTGTTAAACATTAAAGACGAGCTTCTTCCATGACAAGGTTTCAGGAAAAATCCAGCCATAATACAGATTACTCATAATAATCAAGTTATTTGACACATGGATATCTTTCGAAGGTGCGTTGGAAGTTAACTTGAGGTATAGAAAAGATACGAAAATGATTCATCACATAGATTTGGTTAGAATGGGATGGATTAAAATATAAATTAAGACCAAAAGGCAAACACTGGGACCTATGAGGTCAGTTAGCGATGAAAGGAAAATTGACAGTAAAAAGGTTTTAAAGGTGTTGCAGGAGGAACATGTAGTTGGACTATAAAACAGTTGTTGGGAGAGGGTGGAAAGCAAGATTGAAGAAAGGGAATATACACGAAGGTATAGCAAAAGAAACGGCAGGGGTTGCAGCTAGGGGCCGAAGTAAGTCCCAATAAACAAAATGAATACACATTCAACAAAATCGATAAACTTGATGCATAGGAAAGTTAAGCAAACAAGTGATAAAATCGTTTGTGGCAGCACAGACCGACATCTAGAATATGGTTTATAGATGATACCAGACAGAGCAAAACATTTACCGAGCGTTCAAAGGTGTAAAGGATTCCCTTGACAGAGGATCCAGTTGCATCAGGAATTCAAGTGATGTATAATTCAACAGCATGTACAGAGAGAGTCTGGGACGAAACACTTTCACACTGTAGAAGAGAGATCTGGCGTCGTGCACATGTGAAAGGTCACTTTTATAAAATATTTGATCAGTTTTTAGTCGCATCTCAAGTTCGAGGGATTCTTCTATGACTACGGCCACTTAAGTGTTCCATAAGAACAAAAGCAAAGTAACATTTACTTAATCTTCGGACCACCATTTTTTCCTTCCCTTCTATCTTATCATTTTGGGTTGTGGTGTATTGGGTCCTTAATATCATGTTGTCCTAAATTAAATATCTTTGCTCAGATCGAGTTCCCTTTAACTTTTTATCTATTACATACAGAATACAAAACATTTAAACACTTATATACTCTAAGATTTAGACCAAAGGCCAAGGGCTGGGACTCATAAGGCCATCCATAGGTGAAGTGGAAACCGAGAGAAATTAAAAAGATTTTAAAAGTTTAACAGAAAGAAAACCTCGCGGTTGCACCATGAAACAATTATTAAGAGTGGTTGGAAAGTAAGATGGAAGAAAGAGAATATGGACGGAGGTACAGTAAAATGAATAAAGAAGGTGTTGAAAGCATTCTATATGTATAATGCCAAAAATGTTTTTAAACTACGACATAAAATTACTTTCGAGATACACTGACGACTCAAAACATGCAGCAGCGAAGAGTGAGCCAAGGCAGTCATAATTTTTAGTACCTACAAACTATTAGCCTGAATTCCGCGTTGGATAGCCCACACAACAGATATTAGATGCTCTGGGCTGAATTAATTCGAACGAAATGGCGAAATGTATAATAACAAGCCGCAGGTTATTGTGTTAACATTTATTACGGCGAACAATAAACAGCTATCTCTAATTTCTGCAACGTATACGAACAGCAAATTGTGCAGGTTTTCCAACAAGGAGCCTTAATCTATGTTCGACGAGAAGGCAAATCCATTTATCTCGTTGATAGTTTTAATTTTCTTTATTGACTTCCAAAGCGCGACTCTTTCACGTGGAAATGGCAAGAAAAACAACTAGGACTCATTCCTTTTCCACGGGTGAATGGTGGTGCTTCGCTCTTTATCGTCTTCACGGAATGTTTAACTTTTATCAGCCTCATTTTCAAATAGATCTTTAATATACAGTGTGTGATATAAGACTGGACGCTGAACACACACACACACACACATATATTTATACATACATGCATACATACATACATACATACATACACACACACACACACACATATATATATATATATATATATATATATATATATATATATATATATATATATATATATATATATATATAAATTTGAGTGTATGAGAGAGAGAGACGAGAGAGAGAGAGAGAGAGAGAGAGAGCATTCAATGAATAAAGTTTGAGATAAAGGAAGCAGTATTTTCCCACCAGGTATCAAGAGATAAGACAGTTTTGAAAATAGTGCCACTTTTCCCTTCCTCGTCTGAGCTCTAAGGTCAGTGCCACCCGCTTAAGAGGAAGTATGAAAGGCACCGGTATTCTGTTTACTCAGCGAAGAGATAAGAAAAAAGAGAGTTTAGGTTAGAAATGAAATGAATCATGAGAAAAGATTGCTAGATATTTTGCTGACAGAATATTCAGTAAAAATGAACTTTCTTGGAATGTGGAGGTTTTAAATATAATCTTGATAATTATAACCAATAAAATGAATTGCCTTCCCTGCCTCTTAAAAGACTTTAGATATTATGGAAACGACTCCTTACAAAAAAATTTACGAAATATAAATATGAGATTAGAAAGACTTAGGAACGGTGCCCAGGTCAATACATATCTTCCGCTCTATTCCGTAAGGAAGTGTGGGATTATTTATAGTCTCTCCGATATCTGGGTACCTGTGGATTACTTTTCCGATAAAGAGTATAGGCTGAAAGACATCAACGAAATAGACCGTTTTCAGCCTTTTGGAAATAAATGAGTGCGTCATTCATGGTCATAAGAAATACGGCTGCCAATAGATAGGTATTGTTTGCCTCAGGTCACCTGATTATTCGCCTCTTTTCATAACTAAGCTTTAGAGTTTGTCAACGTTTGCATACAAACATAACGTCCTCATTGAACTAAATTCACTTAGGGAACGATTACGTCGGGTCGCAACACAATAAGTAACATTTTGGTAAACGACCCTCTTTTAGGCAAATACTGTTAAAAGTTTTAGAAATTCCCAATATGAATATTGGCCAGTTACTCAGAAACATTGCTGAGCCAGAAAGGCGGACTATAAGAAAAATAGAAAAAAAAATATATAAAATCAACTTGCTTAATTTTGCCATTCTCTTTAACAGAATTAGTAACAATAATCATCTCGCCTCTAAATGAGGGAGAATCCTTGTGTAAGCTCCGTCGTATCTCGTCATACTCTACAGAAACGACTCATCAACAGCCAATCGAACCCCTTTCATATTACTCCTAACTGGTAGTACGCAGTGACAGTTCCTGGACTTGTGTGCCGTTAGAATAACCTCATCTCATCAATCCATCGCTTTTCAGTTCCTGTTATCGTTCATCCAAAGACTTTTGAATTAGGCTACAAATTCTTTGGAGAGACGAGGAGCTTAGATCTTATTGAAATGAACAACAATTATCACTTGAGAAGGTCCCATTAGAACCATGAGCAAAAAAGTGCACAGGTAAACATATTCGTAAGAGAATAAATGTACTTGAATTATGAATATAATTAGGTCTACTATTCAATGAGGCCAGTTTTTTATTGTGGAGCCCCATTAGTTGAACAAATGACAGATATAGAAAACATTTGTTTCTATTGAACAGGCAGGAGATTAAGCCTTTTCCCCGTTTATTGTTCTGGATAAAGCTGATTTCCCTGCTCCATAGTACCAATTACCACGTAGTACTAGCTCCAGCTTCTGAATGATATTCGCTCAGTTTCAGTTTCATTCTGTTCGTCTGTGCCACAAGTTCTGTATGTCCTCATTTTGTTTTGCTACTTCTCCCTTTACTTCATTTTTATATACTCCTTCTTCTTTGTCTATGCTTTGCAAATAATGACTCCGAGGAGAGTCTTATGTTTCAAATTTCTTCGCCCACAGACAGCTTCGAATATTTTAAGACATCGAACTGTCACCAGTCACTTCCGCTTCTTGAAAGACATCAACTTACACATACTAAGAATATACAGCAGATGAAACAGGACAGGATTATCATTTTTTAATTCCGTATTTTTTATATTATCTTGCTTTTCTTGCTTTGATAGAATATGCTACCATTTTTAGAATTTATTGTTTTCATATTTGCAGCAGAGACCTTGAGGACTTGCTGTTTTGCTAGATGAAAATTGAAGTAAAAATGGTTTCCATCTGCAGTGTTTTAATCACAAATGGCTGCAATTATGTAAGCTATGGGACAGAAATGTTTATTAGAACGTTCATATACAAGTAAATACTCCATGAATATGAGAACTCTTTTTTACAGTTCAGCTATATTCTTTCATTTCCTGCCCTGTTGTATGAGGTTTCCATAGTTTATCTTATATGAATAAAAATGACAAAACAATTGTAGTGGAATTACATCCTCTGTTTCTGTCGCTTTGCCATTGTATTTCTTTGAACATTTTTGAGTGGTCTCAACTTCCCCAAGGATATTGATTATGGAAGTCTTCCATGTTTGATCTTGCCGCTGGGGAGGTTGTGTCACATTTCCCTGGAAGATGCTTTCATTTTTAGCAAGCTTTGTTGCGGAAAGAGTGAGGAATCATTTTCGCGAACTTCTCTTTTACAAACTCCTTCACTTTCCTGGCTGTCAAAATATGTGATTTCCTCTTCCAGTCTCCTCCCTGGAGACTTCCACTTTCCAGGTCCTTCTTGTCACTCCAGCCTTCGACTCTCTGCCAAATATTTCCCCTCTCTCATTCCGGTTTTCTTCACTCTTATTTTCCATAAAAACCGTTCGATTTCCGGTTTGTCTTCATTTTATTGTTATTCTTGATACATACAAAGGGATTTTGTTTATATTATGTTCTTTAGCCCTATATACATAACACAACTTGAAATTTCTTGAGGTGGGGTTTCCTTATTCATCATAATCTTCTACTTTTTCAACATACATTACGTAAATTTATCATGTTCCTTGTTTTATTTTATTATTCGTTAAATGTCAATGTTATAATCGGATTTTGAAGAATCGTAGACATCCTCGTGCTCATTTGAAGCACTCGCGCATCAACTAATATGTAAGAAAAATTGGAAAATCTAAAAAAAACTAATAAAAATAGTCAAACGTCATATATTCTTCATAGCCCTCCCATCAAGAAGGTATCGATGGGAACAATGATGGGAACGAAATAAGGTCTTTTAGATTTCTTTTCCGTTTTGTCTCAAGTCTTATGTTTTCTTTAAGCTTACCAAGAAAATATCAAATTTTACCACTGATAAGACGGTAAGTTCCTTCTGATTCATTTTGACGAAGATTATTGTATGTAGATCTGTTTTTTTTTCTTAATTTCTTTCTTTCTTTCTTTGTTGTAGTGAATGCTGTACCACATCAACTTGAAAAAATACTTTATTAATCTCATACACAGGCTAGTGACTTTCATTCCCTCATAAGTTAAAAAAAAAAGAAAAAAAAGAAATGAATCAATGTAACGCCGGTATCAGATTAGCTCTGATCAGACTAAATTCCCGGTATTCAACAGGGAAGTTGCCACACCACGTGGTATATAAGTTCACCATAGAGTATTACATTTAATGATTTTCATGTCATTGATAACCTGCCTTTGAATTACATGAAATATACCGTGGCGTATAATCTGCTTTGTTGTCCACAAACAACAATGCGATAGGAAAGCATTACAGCAAATTTTCGTCATTATCGTTATGTGACGTCGGCCATCAAACTGAGTTTCAGTTTTATGAAATCAGTATTATTATTGCTCCAGTGTTACTGATGCACTATAGAATAAAATTCCAATACTTTATGTGTGAGAGGGTGGGTGGTTGTGGTGAGAGAGAGAGAGAGAGAGAGAGAGAGAGAGAGGGAGAGAATGAATTTCACTCTTTTCCTCCTATTTCCTAACAGATAAAAGAGAGAGAGAGAGGACGGAGAAGGAGAGGTTGAGAGAGAGAGAGAGAGAGAGAGGAGAGAGAATGAATTTCACTCTTATCCTCCCATTTCCTAACAGATAAAAGAGAGAGAGAGAGAGAGAGAGAGAGAGAGAGAGAGAGAGAGAGAGAGAGAGAGAGAGAGAGATAACTCTTTTCCTCCTATTTCCTGCCAGATAAAAAAATTCAGCATTTCTTACATTTGGTACTGGAAGAGAGAGAGAGAGAGAGAGAGAGAGAGAGAGAGAGAGAGAGAGAGAGAGAGAGAGAGAGAGAGAGAGAGAAAGAGATATGCTTCAATTGCACAAATAGCATTGCTCCTAATCATGAATATGGAAATATTAGAGCACTATCACCAGTCTCTCTATTTCTGGATACTCATCTTTTAGATATCAAAGACTCTTATTGTTAATCAAGAGATGTTTCTTGAATTTTAAAGCTGATCTTATAATGTACAAAACCAAGTCCTTTATACATCATGTAGCAATTAGATTACTCTTTACCAGAAAAAATCAGAGATGGAAAAAAAAAAACTGCATCATCATCATCATCATCATTCTCGCCTCTAATCTCCCTCCTCCCTTTTCATAATTCTCATCCAAGGTCTTCCAACTCTTCTGGTTATCTCATGAGTTCATTTGGCACTCACTATTCTCCTACTAAAAGGTAAGGATTTGTTGCTACAGTAAGAATAGTCTAATTCCACATTAAATCCTCTCTTTTGCATCCTCGGGGAGGTAAAAATGCGCGGGATATTTTGAAAAGAGGCAAAAGTATGAAGCAATTATAATACATTATCCCTGACCTGCATGCACTCCCTGTACAAAGTCCACGTATAATTTACTTTGTAAATGGCCAGGCCATTTACTGGGATAAATATGACAGCAGGAAAATTCTGATAACCCGAAAGAAGGTCGTTCCAGTGAATTATTCTTTCCTATCTGTTTTGTTTATGCCCCCATAATTTTCATTACGACTTGCGATCACACTGATTCCGAGTAAACATCTACGGTATTTTCTGGTAGCTGCGACGTTCAATTGAAAAATGTACTATTACGCTATATTTTTACCGGATTCTTGCGCAACAATATTTTCGCTAGAACAGTCCTGGGTTCTTTATGAATTACTTCTGACAGTTTGGACACTATTTGACTTTTCTTGCGCACTGTGATTATAGAGAGTCGCTCCATAGAGTGACGATCTCCCTGCCGAGCATGTGACCTCTGGCGGCCACATTAAAAAAAAAAAAAAAAAAAAAAACGATTTAGCGAAACACTAAGGCAGCACACTTTTTTCCCTTTTAAATTTAAAGAATATGTTTTTCTTATTGCTGTTAAATTTATTATTTCACTACAATGTTATTGAACGATCAGCGATCTGTATACGTGTAAGTCGATAAATATTTATCCTCATTTGACGAAAAGATAGAATTAATAATTGTGAAAAAATAAGCTCAAATCTTGATTTCTGTCGAACAGTTACTGATATTTACAAAAATATGTATAATTTCATTTATTCTCCTTAAACACACAGACACACATATTTATATATATACCGGACAATTGCTCTCATGCCTGACTGTTGTAGGCTTAAAACAAGACATTACATATACAATAGCTTCCTGGCTACCTACCTACCGCCAAGCATATTAAACGCACGCGGAAAAAAAAATCAACAGCATCACTGTGAAGGCGCTATCACATTTGTGTTAATAAACTGTATTTTGCTTACCATGTTTAATTTCGCTTTGGCATTTCCTGGAGCATTGTTTAGAGAAAGTTTGGAAACTCGTTTGGCCAAATACAATCTTTTCCCGCTGTGCTCAGCGTCTTGTAAAAAAAGAAAAAAAAAAACAACGACAGAAAAAAAAACAAATAATTTCTTTCTTTTCTAAAGCTTTGTGATGATACCTATAGAGAATTGTTAAATTAGAATCACCATAAGATAGTAATTTTATTTATTAGTAATAAAATTGTTCCTTGAAGGACAAATCAATTCAGCATAGGCCAAACAATTATTAGGCCTATGCCGGAGCAATAAGCATAGGCCTAACGATTGCATGGCTAAGATTCTTTTCCTTGCTGTTACCATACTTAAAGGTTATGTTTTCCTTTGAGATGTTATTTTTTGATAATGGCACTCACCTGTACTTAGACTAGGGTCTAAATAAAACGTAGTAACTGTGGGTACAGATGTAGCCTAAGCTACCAAATTTGATTTTCCATTTATTACTAATCTATGAGACCTATAGCCTGAGGAAAAGAAATTATACTGGGATTTGTTGCATATATCAGGAAATTCAATCGATTTCACTTTGAATCAAGTGATAGAAGTTGTTTTCTAAAGTCTGTTTACGTCATCCTGAAATATTCTCACTCTGTGGGACGTTTCAGAATTTTGTTAAGAAACCACGTTAAATGATAAGCATTTTTTAAAACAACTCTCTCTCTCTCTCTCTCTCTCTCTCTCTCTCTCTCTCTCTCTCTCTCTCTAAAAAAATATCAGTGATGTCATAGACAGCGTGCTATAGGCCCATATACAGCAAAGAATTTCTACTGTTACTGTTCATGATTAAGATATACAATACTTACTTGAACCAGCACACGCACGGTATTATATATATATATATATATATATATATATACATATATATATATATATATATATATATATATATATATATGGGCCTATAGCACGCTGTCTATGACATCACTGATATTTTTTTTTTTAGAGAGAGAGAGGTAAAGGCAGCGTGTGTGTGTATATATGTTATATATTCATATACATACAGCTTTTTATATAATGTATATATGTATAATATATATGTGTATATATACACATACTTTTTAATAAATGTATATTTTATTTGATACTATATGGATAGCGCTTCTACCCCAAGGAGGATACTATAGAGTTTGACATCAGAACAAGATAGGTTGAAGTCAGACTTGTTTAGTTACGAGTCATGCAATAAACCCGTTGCAGCTGTGCTCTTGACAAATCAACTGTTACTAGTATCGTCCACATTCTGGGTTTTGAACAAATACACTATGATCACAATGTCCGTTGTCTCTCAGTCGCTTGTTCAAGTCAGTAGTAACTACGAGAGAGCCTTTGTTAGAGAACGTGTCAATCAGCATCAATTTCCTACCTTGTCATGTGATGGATATCAAAATTTATTAAGCATAGTGCACTTCTCTATAAATAACGAAAATTGATTTTTGTATTACTAGGTTATATTCTCCTGGCGAAAAAGGGATTTGAGTATGCAAATTGCATACGTAGTTATTAAACGTCAGGAAGCAAAGTATGTAGACACCACCCTTTTGGGCATTGCAGAGTGCAATAGGTGTGACGGGATTGCCCATGCAAGGCATCGAATCCCTCTACCAATGACTGATATAGCTAAGTAAAGGAAGACGCAGAAAAAAAAAAAAAAAAAAAAAATAAGCGCTGACCTTGCTATGTTCTTCAAAGAACTTTCTGAAATGAACGAGATACTGATTAAACCCAAGAATCTGAATATTCAGGAACCGTGTTGGCATTCAGGGACGAGATAGAAATGAAAATACCATAACTGCTCATTAAAGTTTTCCTTCAGTCATGAAAAGGAAATTATAAGATCCCTGAAATAAAGAACGTAAAATTAACATACATACTAGCAGTGGACCTGATAAAGGGAAAGGGAGTAGAATCATCATTAATATCTCTTTAAGAGCGCAAAACAAAACAAAGACATAAAGAATATCAATGGTTTGCTGAGGAGATTTTTCATGAAAGTACGGCATGACAGTAAGCCACCGAAAGTCTTGACTTGAGGGAAAGTACCAATGGACAGCGAAATAAACTATATGATATCACTGCAACCCTGACAGATCAATTATCAGAAAAAGGGAAAACTCTATATAGATTTAATGCAGATGGTACAACAATCACTTTCAATATCACATGCTTAAAAGAGGATCTTCTGACTAATTCATTATTATTATTATTTAGGATTATTATTATTATTATTGGTTATTATTTTTTTTTTTTTTTTTTTTTTTTTTTTTTTTTTTTTTTTCTTTTTTTTTTTTTTTTTTTTTTTTTTTTTTTTTTTTTTTTTTTTTGCTCTATCACAGTCCTCCAATTCGACTGGGTGGTATTATAGTGTGGAGTCCGGGTTTGCATCCTGCCTCCTTAGGAGTCCATCACTTTTCTTACTATGTGTGCCGTTTCTAGGATCACACTCTTCTGCATGAGTCCTGGAGCTACTTCAAGCCTCTAGTTTTTCTAGATTCTTTTCAGGGATCTTGGGATCGTGCCTAGATGCTCCTATGATTATGGGTACGATTTCCACTGGCATATCCCATATCCTTCTTATTTCTATTTTCAGATCTTGATACTTATCCTTTTTTCCCTCTCTTTCTCTTCAACTCTGGTGTCCCATGGTATTGCGACATCAATGAGTGATACTTTCTTCTTGACTTTGTCAATCAACGTCACGTCTGGTCTGTTTGCACGTATCACCCTATCCGTTCTGATACCATAGTCCCAGAGGATCTTTGCCTGATCGTTTTCTATCACTCCCTTCAGTTGGTGCTCGTACCACTTATTACTGCAAGGTAGCTGGTAGTTTCGTTGCACAGGCTCCAGTGGAGGGCTTTTGCTTACATGAATCATGCCTCTTTTTTTGTACTGGTTCTGTGCAAGTGCCGGGCATTCACTTGCTATGTGGTTTATGGTTTCATTTTTCGTATTGCACTTCCTACATATGGGAGAGATGTTATTTCCGTCTATAGTACTTTTGAACATATCTGGTTCTTAGGGCCTGATCTTGTGCGCTGTTATCATTCCTTCAGTTTCCTTCTTTAGCTCTCCCCTCTGAGCCATTGCCAATTGTCATCGCTGCTAGTTCTTTAGGCTGGTCTCATGTATTGTCCGTGCATTGGTTTGTTGTGAGTCCTCTGTTCTTTCTGTCTTTCTCCTGTCTCTGTATATTTCTGGGTCTTCGTCTACTTTTATTAGTCCTTCTTCCCATGCACTCTTTAGCCACTCGTCTTCACTGGTTATTATTATATTATTATTATTATTATTTCTGATCCTGCAGTAGGGCTGTAAGAATGCTACCACCGTAGGTAATGCGTGTCGTAAAAGGCAAATAAAAGGACAGCTGCTGCCTAGCAGTCTTACTTTTTAGTAAAAAGCTAGGCCCACCTCCAGTAACTAGAAGCAGCTGCCTTTCAGTCGTACTTTTTAGAAAAAGGCCAGGCCCAATGCCAATAACTGCGGTTGATGACAGCAAGGGCATGCGGTCGTATATCAAACAATAAACCATGCTTGATGATGCCTTTGATAGAAGGAAGAGGATAAGATGCATCAGGCAACCGACCACCTTAATGTAGGGATAACGGTGGGAAAGAAGAAGAAAATTATTATTATTATTTATTATTAATAAGTGCAAATATTGAATGGAACATGATTAAATGAGAGGCCACAAAAATCTATGTAGAATACAAAGAGATCGGATTAGCTATTGACAAACGGCACGTCAGGAAACAGGCACTGCCTCGAGCAGTAGAGCCTTGACCTCAAAGTATACCAGACCAACCCCCAAAGGAATACTGGGCAGCCCGTACATTATCTCTCCACTAAAACGCCCACCACAGAGTTCCAAACAAGCACTTCTAAAGAAACTCTCCTGAGACTAGGTGAAGAGGAGTGATTAAGTCATCTCTTTGAAGTTTTTTTGCCCGAGAATAGGAATTCAACCCTCAAAATGTTTTTTCGCAATTCTTGATTTCAAAATAGTAGCGAAATAAATATGTTCTAGTTCCAGTTTTTTCTAGGATACATGTGACACAGCGGTAGAAGCTAAATATTTTTTTCTCCTCCCTCTGTTGTGGTACGAAAATGCACTCTGCTAAGCATCATCACACACGTTCACTCACTGACATGACAAGCAACGAAAGGCCATACAGCTTGGCAAATATCGTGTCGACGAACACCAAGCCTCGAGAGCTTTCGCCATTTAATAATCCTTTGAAGAGTTTTGTGCGGATAATGAAAGAGACTTATCCTGTTTCATATGAGACAAAGTTTCCGGACACGACCAAATCAGCTCCCTCCCTGAAATGCGATGATATGACAGGGAGAAGGAACTTCCCTTTGCTACAGATAGTATTAGACACATAGTGTATGACATACGGGTTCTTTCTCAGTGGCTGGTCAACATTATTCATTTTGAAACGATTACATAAATTCTTTGACTCTAAGGTAATTGCTCACCTAGGGTTACAGTAGAGGGGATTCGGTATATATTGCTCCCTGAAGAAGGAGATATTTAATAACTTCTAACCGGATTTCCCAAAGATGTAGTATTTATCTCAAGCAGTATTTTCGACATTACTGAAGGTGGTAAGGGGGCTTAATCTTGACCTCGTTCGCGTCTTCTTTACTATATCGCCTATCTTTTCCTTTACTAAGAAAACAATCTGGTTCTTTTTACTCGCGTTTAATGATTACATCCCTGATACATGGCAGAAGTTTTTTTTCTCTTGTTTATTTTCTATTGATTAAGAGATTTCATACGTGTTTAAGGGCATATATATATATATATATATATATATATATATATATATATATATATATATATATATATATATATATAGTATATATATATATTATAACACACATGTATATGCACGCATACACACACACACATAAATATATAATATATATATATATATATATATAATAATATATATATATATATGTATATATATATATATATATATATATATATATATATATATATATATATATATATATATATATATATATATATATATATATATCTACATATCATGAAACTCTCAATTAAGAGAAAATAAACAAGAAAAAAAACACATCCATTATGCATAAGGGATGTTGCGATTAAACGGGAGACCTATTCAGTTAACACAAGTAGAAGAAGCAGTTGTATCCATTGTAAAATATCAACTTCTCGACAAACGTAAAGACAGACCATAGGAAAAAAAGACACGAAGGACAGAGAAGATAAATCTCACGTACGAGAAACAGGCTAAGACTTGAATTGGACTTCTTTTCTCTTCTCTATTTTGCCCAGCTGGAAAGAGATTGGCAGAAACAGTCAGGGGAATCACTTGCAGTCCATTGTGGCAAATCTCCCAAAGCACCCGTTTTCTTATCATGGAAAATAATTCGCAATGAGATTTTAGAGACTTTCTCCCAAATATATATATATATATATATATATATATATATATATATATATATATATATATATATATATATATATATATATATATATATATATATATATATATATATATATATATATATATAGGCTATGCATGGGTAGGAGCGCATTTGAGTGATTGACATATATTATTCTTGCGTCGCAGTAATCATGGTTACCAGTTCTGAAAATATTTGTTTGATATACTTATTTTTCACACACACACACACACACACACACACACACACATATATATATATATATATTATATATATATATATAATATAAATATATATATATATATATATATATATATATATAATATATATATATATATATATATATATATATATATATATATATATATATATATATATATATGTATACACACTGCAGGCTATGTATGGGAAGGAGTGCTTTTGAATGATTGGCATACTTGCGTCCCAGTAACCATGGTTACCAGTTTTGAAAATATGAGAGTTTTAAAAACTACGTCATCTCCGTTATCTCTGGATAGAAGATCCTTATGTCCTACAGGGTGCAATGTCTACCGAGTCCCCACCACAATGACCCTAACTCAACAATGACTTTATAGCCAAAGAATTCAAGCAATCAGTCCAAGCAATATTGACCAGCCACTGAAAACCCATATATCATACTATGTGTGGCCGATTCTCTGTAACAAAGAGAAGTTCCCCTCGCCCTGTTATATCATCGTGCATCGATAAGAGCGTTGATATCGTCATTTGCAGAAGTTCCACTCATACGAGAGAGACTAAGCTTCTTTCATTCTCCGTTCAAAACTCGCTGAAGGATTAATAAATGGAAAGAGCTCTCGAGTCTTTGTGTTGGACGACATGATATTTGCCAGGCTGTCTGGCCTTTCATTGCTCGTCTTATCAGCGAGCGAGCGTGTGTGCAGCCGCCGCTCAGCAAAAATGGGTTTTCATACCACAACAGAGGGAGGAGAAAAAAGGATTTCGTTGCTGGCGCTTTGTGCTCTATAAATCCCGCGTAAAGCGTAATAATATATCTTTCGTAACTATTTTGAAATCAAGAATCAAGACTTGATATCAGGATATAAATCTCTAAGTAGCAATTAAGAGAAATAGAGCACCGGAAACCTGCTTTCCTTCAATGATGTTATTCTACCTTTTTATTTTATTCTATAAATGAAACTGGCATAACTGTTGTGGAAATATCAATTGAGAACTCATCCATTTCTAAATATGAATAATTAAACGGCTATGCAAGTATAATCGGATTTAAAATAGCTAAGTGTAGGTTATTTTACTCTGGGTGTGCAATATTACAAACACGCAGACACAATTATATAATGCATACATACATACATACATACACACAATATATACAGAGAGAGAGAGAGAGAGAGAGAGAGAGAGAGAGAGAGAGAGATGTATACATACATACATACATACACACACACACACTCACACACACACATATATATTATAAAGTAGTGCATATGTTTTTGCATATTTATATGTATGTATGCACAATATATGAGAAATAAATAAATCGATAAGGAGCAGCGCTATATTAAAAGATCGTAGTAGTCCTTTGACGCCCGTTTTATTGAATTCACGTGACTCTAGGTAATTTTATATATGTTTATTATTGCACAAAGTGAAAAATTATTACAACAAAGTAATTGACATCTGTAACTACAGTAGTCTTTCAATAACCGCAGACATTCGTTACATAAATACAACGAAACTCATCTATGGCATAAATCCCCCTCCCTGACTCATCCTCATTCTCTTCACGAGAAGAAACGCGCGCGAACCCTCACGAGAGGAAAAGCGCACGAGTTTTCCCGAAAGGAAAAGTGCGCGAACCTTCACGAAAGGAACAGCGCGCGAACCTTCACGAAAGGAAAAGCGCACGAGTTTTCCCGAAAGGAAAAGTGCGCGAACCTTTACGAAAGGAAACGTGCGCGAATTTTCACAAAAGGAAAAGCGCGCAAACCTTCGCAAACGGAAACGCGCGCGATCCTTCGCAAAAAGAAACGCGCGCGAACCTTCACGAGAGTAAATGCCTGCGAATTCTCGTCTCCGCTTTCCTGGCAGCAAAGAGATTTGAGAAATTTCCTGTCTGTCGGACAACTCCGGTGTCTCGTTCATTGTTACTCACGTCACGTTACGTGGGAGAAATGCTGCAGGACCCTCGACACGACTTATCCATTTATGTCGGAGGGTGAGGAGGCCTGACGGGTCTCTTCGTTGGAGCTGCTCTGCTTGGTTCCCACTGCGTCAGGGAGACTGAAGGGGAATTGACTTTCATTTGCGTCTGCAAAGTTCTCCCATGTTTTTTGGCCTTGGTGGAATTAATGGATGCGCTTTAGCACTGAGTGGCCGAGTTGGGTTTCAAGTTTTGGAATTGGTTATGATTTCATTGTTAATCTCGGTGTTTCAGTTAAGGGTGACAAGCGTGAAATTGTTTCGTTCTATGATTTTAGAAGGGTGTGGAAAGTGTTCTGAATTTGAACTATATCATTTGTAAATTTTCGTAAGAATATCATAGGTGATGATGATACAAAGTAAAATCTTCAACGGTATTATTATTATTATTATTATTATTATTATTATTATTATTATTATTATTATTATTATTATTATTTTTTTTTTTTTTTGCTCTATCACAGTCCTCCAATTCGACTGGGTGGTATTTATAGCGTGGGGTTCCGGGTTGCATCCTGCCTCCTTAGGAGTCCATCACTTTTCTTACTATGTGCGCCGTTTCTAGGATCACACTCTTCTGCATGAGTCCTGGAGCTACTTCAGCCTCTAATTTTTCTAGATTCCTTTTCAGGGATACTTGGGATAGTGCCTAGTGCTCCTATGATTATGGGTACGATTTCCATTGGCATATCCCATATCCTTCTTATTTCTATTTTCAGATCTTGATACTTATCCATTTTTTCCCTCTCTTTCTCTTCAACTCTGGTGTCCCATGGTATTGCGACATCAATGAGTGATACTTTCTTCTTGACTTTGTCAATCAACGTCACGTCTGGTCTGTTTGCACGTATCACCCTATCCGTTCTGATACCATAGTCCCAGAGGATCTTTGCCTGATCGTTTTCTATCACTCCCTCAGGTTGGTGCTCGTACCACTTATTACTGCAAGGTAGCTGATGTTTCTTGCACAGGCTCCAGTGGAGGGCTTTTGCCACTGAATCATGCCTCTTTTTGTACTGGTTCTGTGCAAGTGCCGGGCATTCGCTTGCTATGTGGTTTATAGTTTTATTTTTCGTATTGCACTTCCTACATATGGGAGAGATGTTATTTCTGTCTATCGTTCTTTAAACATATCTGGTTCTTAGGGCCTGATCTTGTGCCGCTGTTATCATTCCTTCAGTTTCCTTCTTTAGCTCTCCTCTCTGTAGCCATTGCCATGTGTCATCGCTGGCTAGTTCTTTAGTCTGTCTCATGTATTGTCCGTGCATTGGTTTGTTGTGCCAGTCCTCTGTTCTGTCTGATTAGTCCTTCTCCCCATGCACTATTTAGCCACTCGTCTTCACTGGTTTTCAGATATTGCCCCAGTGCTCTGTTCTCGATGTTGACGCAGTCCTCTATACTTAGTAGTCCTCTCCCTCCTTCCTTTCGTGTTATGTATAGTCTGTCCGTATTTGCTCTTGGGTGTAGTGCTTTGTGTATTGTCATATGTTTCCTGGTTTTCTGATCTATGCTGCGGAGTTCTGCCTTCGTCCATTCCACTATTCCTGCGCTATATCTGATTACTTGCACTGGCCATGTGTTCATGGCTTTTATCATATTTCCGCTTTGAGTTTTGACTTGAGTATCGCCTTGAGTCTCTGCATATATTCTTTCCTGATCGTGTCCTTCATCTCTTGGTGTTTTATTATTATTATTATTATTATTATTATTATTATTATTATTATTATTTCTTTTTTACTTCAACAATTGTTGAGAAAGCAAAAAATTACAAGCCCAAGGGGCCTAATAGGGAAAGCAGCCCAGCATGAAAACTACAAATTAAACGTAAGAATAATTTGTTCAGGACAAATAACATAGAACAACAAATGTGATAGATAAAAAAAGAAAACAAAACTATAATTTAGGATTCATGGAGGCCTCTTCAATAAAAAAAAAATATTAACTCACCGTAAAAGTAACTGGGGAAATACCATGCGGCCAAGTTAGTGTACGAGTATATACGCATGGGGTCTAGGTAATGCTGTTGCCTAAATTCATACCCATGGAGAATGGGGGAGAAGGAGGGAGCACCCCCAATATAAGAGAAAAATGAGTAAATGTGATCAAGTTTCAAAAACTGAGAGGATGGAAAGAACTTATATCATAAAAATATCCTTTTATTTACTCTTCGGAACAAACCTAGCAAAGTAAATTATATGATCTCTCCAAAACAAGTTTACTGCAAACTGGAGACCCAAACGTTACCAGCAGCGGAAGGCTCATGTAATTTTCTTTTATAATGCTCGAGGAATTTCTAAGGAAAGGATGTAGAAAAAAAGGAAAACTATTTTCTACTTACAAGATTCCATCCAAAGAAGCACTCAAGATAAAAGCTGACAGATTCTCTGCGTATCAATTTAGATCTTGTGGGTGAAGACAATCAATTGTGAAAAGTAAGTGAAAACAAAATAAAATAATGGATTATCAAATGACCTGAAAAATCACGATTTTAAGAACAAATTGCTGAAAGGAAGCAAAAGAGCAGGACATTGAATGGAATCCTAGAGGAATGTCACTAAAAATGGAGCAGATGTCGCACCCTCATCAGTAACAGATATAAAAGAAAAAGTTCTATAAAAACGTCAGAAAAAAACTTCACAGAGGAAAAGGTGAACTCAGGAAGAGGAAATCCTTCTAACAGAAACTTATGTCAGACTCAGTGAGACGTCTGAGATGATGACAAAAGATTCCGCAAATTCCCGCAGGGAAGAAGATGACCAGTCACCAGCGACACAGGAAAGAGGACAGAAAGAAGGTCACCTCTAGAATTTGGAAGCTCTCCTGGAAACCGTCCCCGTGACTGCAAAGAGGTGGCTTGGATTTAGTGTGACAGGGAAAGTAAGACGTGAATGCAAGTACGTTTATTCACGAATGCTCCCGTCGAAGAAACGATCAACATCTTCCTTGATCATGTATACAGGTCCGAGAAGAGCCAGCTGCCCATTTCCGACGGACCCGTCACCATGAATGCGTGTGATCCACAGACGCGGATATTCATCATGGCCGATAGTCGGGTGACTGAGTTGTTTACGTGGATTCCGAGACAGTTTAGTTCACAGATAATTTATCATCGGTGTTCCGTTCCACAGGCCATGTTGACAATGACATATGTCATCACCGCAACATTAATTTCAAGTTTATAATTCCTAATGGTTAATCCCTGCTCCCTGCTGGCGTTTCCTAGTCTCACTTTTCCACCAAGTGGACTTTGTAGCTTTGGATGTTAAGGTTTGGGCGTTGTAGCTTACAAGTTTGCATACACACACAAGTATATATACATTACACACACGATATATATATATATATATATATATATATATATATATATATATATATATATATATATATATATATATAATACTTCTAGGGCACAATTTTTCACGGATACAACATTCATTGAATAGAATGGCTTTTTCACTGTTTACCAGCTTTTTTTAAATTGATTCATATTTTCTAATTATTTTCTTCACTTCATTGTTCAGGTTACTAATGGACACATAATGGGGTTCTTCCATTTACTCCAGTATTTTTACAAAAACGCGACAGCTGTTTCGTCAACCTATACGTATTGACGTTATCAAGCGTACTGATACAAATATGAGCCTACATGCGTTTTGTGACGTCATGAGGACGGAAAGGTAGTACAATTGCCAGATACCTAGTTTTAAAATATTTACAAAAGACTATAGTGAAACATAAAATAAGACAAATAAATAAATATGTTAACAGAAATTATATCAAAAGTTGAAAGTAAGTTATTATATACAAATTTTACATAAATATATATTAATTACATATATGTTTAATTAACAAAATGTCAGTGTGCGCTCCTGTCCGCGTGTGGTAGTGGTCTTGTTCCACGCGGGTGAAGGGCTGCCCTCCTACACGAGGGCAAAGATCGGTCTGCCTCGCGTTGGATGTTAAGGTTTGGGCGTTGTGTGGCGATGCTGACGGCTTCTGATATCAATAAACGATTGTAGTTGCCTTCCTTGTGGATTATTTTGGTGTTTGTGAGAAGTTCTTGCAAGGATGGTTTTTTATTGTGGGTATCCACAAAGTGCTGGTGAATAGCACCTTGGTTTCTGTGGGCCTGCATGCGACGTTTGAGTGTAGTTGTTGTGTGTCCGATATAGCATTTTTGGGGGGACTGACATTGCTCGTCAGCACAGACAAACTTGTAAACTATATCAGATTCAACCTCTTTCTCCGTCGATGGAGCCGTACTGCAAGACACCACACCCGACGAAGACAAAGCATCTCTGGACGTCGAAAGTTTATTTACTAACGTACCAGTGGATGAAACAATACAAATCATCATGAACAAGATATACCGGTCTGAAAAACCACCATTACCGATACCCGAAAAGATCTTAAAAGAGATGCTAGAAGCATGTACAAAGGAAGCCCCATTCCTCTCCACATAGGGCGAAATATATCGGCAAAAGTACGGCGTAGCAATGGTTCCCCCCTTCCCCCTTGGGGTTCTTTTTGCAAACGCATACATGGCACACACAGAAGAGGTCACTTTTGAAGAACACCCAAAACCCAGAATCTATGGGAGATATATTGATGATATCTTTATCACAACAAAGGGCGAAAATGACATAGATGAATTAGTGAATAAACTCCGAGCAAATTCTACATTGAATTTTACGGTAGAAAAAAAGTAATGAGAAAATGCTCCCCTTCTTGGACGTACTTGTGACCCAGAATAACAACAAATACAATACCACCGTATACACTAAAAAGACAGATGCTGGGAGATGCTTAAATGCTAGAGGAGAATGCCCTGATGCATATAAACGGTCTGTGGTAAATGCATACATAAAACGTGCCTTAACACACTGTTCGACGTGGAAAGCGACGAACGAAGAAATTAACAGAGTTCAACAGCTGCTCACAAATAACGGCTACCCAGATGACATGATCCAGCAAGTTGTCAAAAAGAGATTAGAGGCTTTCCAAAACCCGACCCCGAGGGACAACACACAAGACAAAGACAAAGAAATAGTGATATACCATCAGATATCATACAACAAACACCACGAAGACGAAAGGAAAGCCCTCCTTGGTATACTGCGAAGAGGAACCACCCCCCTAGCCCCATATAACAAAATAACAGCAAGAATTTACTGCAAGCCAAATCTTACGGCCTCACTGGTAATGAAAAATAGTACGGCTCCATCGACGGAGAAAGAGGTTGAATCTGATATAGTTTACAAGTTTGTCTGTGCTGACGAGCAATGTCAGTCCCCCCAAAAATGCTATATCGGACACACAACAACTACACTCAAACGTCGCATGCAGGCCCACAGAAACCAAGGTGCTATTCACCAGCACTTTGTGGATACCCACAATAAAAAACCATCCTTGCAAGAACTTCTCACAAACACCAAAATAATCCACAAGGAAGGCAACTACAATCGTTTATTGATATCAGAAGCCGTCAGCATCGCCACACAACGCCCAAACCTTAACATCCAACGCGAGGCAGACCGATCTTTGCCCTCGTGTAGGAGGGCAGCCCTTCACCCGCGTGGAACAAGACCACTACCACACGCGGACAGGAGTGCACACTGACATTTTGTTAACTAAACATATATGTAATTAATATATATTTATGTAAAATTTGTATATAATAACTTACTTTCAACTTTTGATATAATTTCTGTTAACATATTTATTTATTTGTCTTATTTTATGTTTCACTATAGTCTTTTGTAAATATTTAAAAACTAGGTATCTGGCAATTGTACTACCTTTCCGTCCTCATGACGTCACAAAACGCATGTAGGCTCATATTTGTATCAGTACGCTTGATAACGTCAATATGTATAGGTTGACGAAACAGCTGTCGCGTTTTTGTAAAAATACTGGAGTAAATGGAAGAACCCCATTATGTGTCCATTAGTAACCTGAACAATGAAGTGAAGAAAATAATTAGAAAATATGAATCAATATATATATATATATATATATATATATATATATATATATATATATATATATATATATATATATATATATATATATATATAGTATGTATATATATATATATATATATATATATATATATATATATATATATATATATATATATGTATATATATATATATATATATATAGTATATATATATATATATATATATATATATATATATATATATATATATATATATATATATATATATATATATATATATATATATATATATATATATATACGTATATATATACATATATATATATATATATATATATATATAATATATATATAGATATATATGATATATATATTATATATATATATACATATATATATATATATATATATATATATATATATATATATCTTAATATTAGATATGCGCATGTGTGTGAATATGTATGTACGAGTTTAGCCTATGTATAGGAAGGCGTCCCGTTTGATGTTATTCCCTGCGACTGTCATACGCAAGTATCTGTTGTCTACTTCCCATGCTCGTCGGAGTGACATCGATGCAGAGAGATTTTCTAAGTTCCCATTAGTATCTTCCTTGAGGATAGAGGCGAAGACTCAAACTCTGAGTTAACAAACTTAACTATTTATTAAGAACTGCATCTCTGGAGTAGAGGAAGAATTGGTTTCAGTGAACTGGTCTCGATGAAGAGAAGTAGAGATCTAAAGTTACAGTCTTTCACAAAGATAGTAGAACAAAGCTTATCTCAGCATACATAATATACAGACAGATGAACGTGTGACTAGGAAGTCATGTGTTGCCTCTGCTGGTGATAGGTCACCAGCTTCTCATGGGAAGGCACTGTGACCTGTTTTATAAGATAATGCAGTTTGATTACACAGGCAAATGCAAACCAGGGCGTCGCAAACATAACACGGCAGCGTCTAGCTTGCATCCTGTTTATGAGGTCATATCACACTCCTATCTCGCTAGTGACCCCTTGGGTCATGGGCTTACTTACATATGTGGAAAATATGTGATACTAATGTAATTATTACATTAATGCTAGGCCAGCTACAGACCAAACACTGAACCTTAAAGCTTAATTTATATATGATTCATAGGAGTGTGATAGAGCAATTAATATGAATATATAGTTAGTCCTAGTTACCAGCAAGTGGTAAAGGAATGTTTTCCAACTGATTACATAAGATATATAGAAATACTCATAAGTAAAAAGAATAGTGCATGGGAGGTACAGATCCATGTATGAGATATATGCATATGATATCATACTAATGTTAAACATGTCATTCATAATGACATTCATATATTGGTAGTCATGAGGATACATACACAACAGAAAGTACTGACGTACTGCTGATGATTGCATGACATAAGAATTACATTCTAAAAAGCATAAATGGTTAAATGGTACCAAAAAAAAATGTGATAAGATAAAAGGTAACTGATTAAGAATAGTTGTTACCAGATTGAGATATAAATTCAGATAAGTGTGCACATCATAAGATTCCAGGTACGTACACGCACAGATATTGATTTTATTAGGTACGCTACCTGATTTATTGATTGAATGATTTATAATTAAGCTTCTCATATTTTACATATGGAATGCAATGTCTCGGAGTTTCCTGTTACATATTCAGCCAGTGTTCAAACCGCTTTTCACACAAAACACAATTCCAAACAACTTTCCTCCGAGTCAAATGAAATGGCCAATTTCAGGTGGCTCTAAAATCAAACCCTTTGGGGACAATAGGAAAATTGTCTGGGCGGGGTACGACGTTCTGTTGATGATCCGTGTAAAACCTTAGATCTTCTTCGACATGGTAAGCCCTTGTTGTGTGGTCCATACTAGCTAGTTTTGACAGTTGATGGGCTACTTTCGCATTGTATGGAAGGAGTAAAGCTGGGATGATGGTACTTGTCCACGAAAAATTAGCGAAGTAAGCTCGTTCTCGGATGATGGTGCTAACTCCACGGAATGTGTAGTTGGTTGTCGTTCCAATGCAGCCATTTGCGGCGACGAACATCCGTGAAGAGGCCGTTGATCCGTCTGGGCATGCAACTTGAAATCCTTCCCTGTCATATAGTATCCGCGAACTTATACTCGTCAAAAGGGTAAAGTTGTTTCAGACAACTTTCACGTGTAAGGGAGAGAGAGTCATTTAGCACTAGACCTAACTCGTATGAATCCATTGATATATGGTGGAATTCAAAGGAGTCAGCTGTACAAACTTTATTACCCATGGCATCTGAACAGTGAGTGAACCTATCGAGGTCCCTGATGGCCGTAAATGTTTCCTTATTAGGGGAAATCAATATGTGTCCCGTCAGATTAGATATTAGTGGTAATGAGTAATTCGTCATGAAAGTTGGGAACGGTGCAATTTTGTAAGATTGCCAGGCATCAGAAGAATTAAAAGGAATGGTAATCATGATCCTGTAATTCTCAACACTTACTGATATTAAGCTATAATAAAATTCAATCTTATGCGCGTTTAACAAAGGAACATAACCCAGTTTCTCTCGTCCGTTCTCTAAAGTTAATGTTAGATCTTTAATAAGCATAAGATGTGGCGACAGAACACCCTTTGTAGCTAGCGTGATAGTTTCCACATAGTCTTTTGATTTTTCAATAAAATGTAAAATTTTTGTCCGGATATGGACTTCCATCATCTGATTAATATTACTAAAATGTTCGTTCACCAAAGTCATAAGTTGATTAATTGATGATAACTGTTTACGAAGTTCGGTAAAAACTGATTCGTTTTCACGTTGCAAAAAATTCTCTTATTCTGATCATTAATTTTACGACAATTTAAAATTCCTAAGCTTAAACTTGCAACAGATCCGAAGACGTTGAGCACAGCAAATATAAACGGGTTACCTCTTTCTAGGCTAATGTGCCGCACGGTCCACGTAAGCAGATCACGAGCCAAACATTCTGCTTCAGCAGTTTTGTTTTGCAAGTCGAATGATAACATTTGTGCAACACTTAGAGTTTGTGCTAGCGAAATCTCTGGATTAAAGGGAAAATTACGTTGATGTAACTGGTGCAATGATTCGGCAAACCGCGACAAGTCACTTTTTAGGTTAATGACATCGTCTTCTGGCAAGAAAATCGCTCGCAAATCAACTTCTATAACTATATTGCTTGCTGTAATGAAAACGTCCTCTGTTCTTTCAATTATAGAGCCATGTGTAAAATGTATATTTTTTTGTTTTAGCACTCTTCCCACACGACAAGAATGTCTGAACGAACAGTACCACTCCTAACAATATAAGCTTCATGTTGGAAACCTGCAATTAGTGAAATATATGTAATTACTCATGTTTTAAATTATCCACTTTATACATACAGAAAAAAATGTTTGCATACAAATATTATATATACATATTTTATCATGCAAGTTTCATAAATACATCTTTATTAGCACATCAATGGGTTGGGATATGTTTTGAACTTTGAACCTGTTGGCCGTTAATATTTCTAAAATGCTAAACGGGCCTTCAAACTTAGGTGTTAATTTGTAGTTCATTCCCTTGCATACATATACTTGAATGTAGACTTGGTCGCCTACGGTATATGTTTTAGTTGGCTTAGCAATTTTATCATGATTTCTTTTCATTATGATTTGCGATTCTTCTAAATTCTTACGAAGTATATTATATCGGCTTACACTTGCTTCCATAACATCCCGTAGGGAATTTGATAAATTGGTTGTAGGCGTAAGTGCATGGAAATGTGTCCTAGCTGGGGTACTGTACAGTGCTTCGTGCGGCGACATTTTGATAGATACATGATATGAATGGTTAAGAGTACTTAGAACCGCAGGTATGGCAATATCCAAGTTGGGGTCCATTCCCCCGAGTGTAACTTGTAAAATGTTTAAAACCTTTTTATTTACCCTCTCAACTAATCCATTAGACTCTGGGTGGTAGATCATGGTATTGATTTTCTTTATGCAAAGGAACTCACACAATGAGTTAAGGAAATGATTACTGAATTCTCCACCCGAGTCAGAGATGATCATGTGTGGAATTCCATGATTACAAATGTAGTACTCGTAAAATTTCCTAGTGCATTCAATTGCGGTTTTAGTTTTTAGTGCTATCAATTCTGTATACCGAGTCAAGGCATCTATTATTACTAAGAGGTGCTTGTATCCTCAGTCGACTCGTAAAACCCTGTTAATAAATCTAAGTGTACTCTTGGAAAGGGTTGGTTGGGTACGGGATAGGCCCCTAGGCTGACAGGTGTCTTCGTGTGCCCTTTGTTTTCCTGACAAGTGCGACAATTAGCTATGTGTTTTTTTATATCTGTAAGCATCTATGACAATAAAATAATGATTTGACTTTCTGTGACATGATAGAGAACCCTGGATGACCATGTAATGGATTGGAATGCAACCAGTTTAAGACAGTTGGTATAAGTGAGATTGGTACCACTACCTGGTCGTTAGTCACCTGTGGTGTGTTGCAGGTTTTCTTGGTCACGGACCTACACAGAATATTATCCTTAATTATATAATTCTGCTGCGTATAATTCACATATTCCTTTTCCTTTGGATTCCCGTTCAAAGCATCTATTATTTACTTTAACTGCTGATCTTTTCTTTGTTCAGTCTGTATTAGTTCAGCGCTCCAACCCGGGTCTTCCTGTTCAGATACAGCTTTAACAATAGGCACGGATGTTGATATATCTACTAGTTCAGCTAATGGCTCCGTACAAGATAGCGCGGGGTTGCGTGATAATGCGTCAGCAATGATATTTGCTTTCCCAGGTAGATATCCGATCCTTGCGCCAAAGTCCTGAATGATCATATGCCACCGAGTTCTTTTGGGACTGTGACTAAATCCTTTAAAGAAGTTGGTGAGAGGCTTATGATCAGTAAGAACCTTGACAGGATAGCCGTATATTATGAACTTAAAATGCACTAGTGAGTTAACAATAGCTAGCCCTTCCTTATCTGTTACTGCATATTTACTTTCAGAAGGTCTCAGTTTACGTGAATAAAAAGCTATAGGGAAAAACTGTTTGTCATATTGCTGAAGCAATACCCCTCCTACCCATTGGTCTGAGACGTCTGTTGCAATAAAGAATTCCTTACCGAAGTCAGGAAATTTTAATATAGGTGAACTAGTACATAATACATCTTTCAAAGTATTGAACACCTGTTGATGCTACTCAGACCATATGAAATCTACGCCCTTCTTCGTAAGATAGGTTAGAGGAGCGGCTATAATTGTGTAATTGCGTATGAAACGGCGGTAATACCCACTACAGTCTAAAAATTGCTGTATCCCCTTGACGTTAGTAGGTATCGGAAAGTTACGGATAGCCGACACCTTATTGTGGACTACTTTAAGACCTTGGCTAGACACCGTAAAACCTAAATAGACTAGTTCTGTTTTGAAAAATTCACACTTAGTTAATTTTACCCTTAAGTTATGCTGCCTTAGTCTCTGTAGCACTGGCTCTAGTTTACGTAGATGTTCATCTAAGGTATTAGAAAAGATTACAAGGTTGTCCTATAGGCATGTGGGATATCCCCAATCAAGTCTCCAAACACTACATTAATCATTCTAGTGAATGTAAACCAAAAGGCATACATAAAATTTCATAATGTCCCCTGGCTGTGCTGAAGGCGGTGTATGGGATACTCTCTTCTTCTAAAGGTATCTGGTGAAAGCCTTTAAATAAGTCCAAACTGGTAAAATATTTGTTCTGTCCTAACAAGGATAAAATATCGTCAGTGCATTGCACTGGGAATTGATCAGGAATGGTTTCCTCATTTAGGCGACGGAAATCTACGCAGATACGCCAGGTTCGATCTTTTTCCGGTACGACGATTAAGGGGAAATTATAAGGGCTGTCCGATTTCCTAATAACTCCTTCTTCTAGTATTTTACCTACTTCATCATTGATCTCATTCTGGAATTTCATAGGGAGTCGGTACGAAGATACATAGATGACTTTATGCTAGTTTTTTAACCGTATTTGGTGTTCTATGACATCCATTTTTCCCAAGGATTCCTCGGTAGTGGAGAAAACATCATTATATTTAGTTAGAAGATCAAGAAATTTCTGATGAATTTCCTCTTCTTGAATGTCTTTATTGATTTTACTTTTAATAGATTGCAAAAGGGATTCATCCGCAACTGATTGAGCATGATTAATTTCAGCAACAGTAAGAATGCCTTATTTATAAACTTCCACATCCAGGATGTGTTGATTTTTGTGGATCACTAAAGTGGTATTCAAATGATTACAGACTTCAATGTTAACTTGTTGTTGTGAGTCAACAGTGTATATTGCTTGTGTTATGGACAATCCATTAATTTCAGAGTGTCGGAAAGGATTAACATTTCAGATCCCGGCAAAGTCTTCTTTACACGCAAGCTGCTATTACGGGTGTGCGAGAATTCTGTTGGGTCGCTTGGATAATGTCTTGATTCATGAGACAAGTGATTGGTTCCTCAATGTACGTTACTGTTTGGTTGTTTGTCTCTTTTATGCCCAAAACTTATTTTAAGGTGTTAGAAGACTTATAGAATTTTCCTTTGATATACACGCCGTGTTTGGCAGGGGCTAAGGTAATGTTTTGAATGCCGATAGACGGGTATCCTATAATTACAGCTGGATACATATCAATGTTTTGTACAACGATAAAGGTATCTGTAAATGTACGCTTACCTACCTTGTACTGAATATGAGTTACTCCCACTACATTTAACTCATTATTTTCAATACCCGAGAGCCTCACTCTGGACTTCTCTATAGGGAAGTTCGAAAACAACATGTGGTGAGTCCGCAGATCCATGATATTATGTTGACTACTGGAATAAAAAAACAGTGTGAAGGGTCGGTGCTCTAAATTTATGGCATGCAATGTTGGACTTAATTCATCTTTACTAATGATAGCGTGTATCTGTTGGAAATCTATGGGGACCTGCACTGATTTTTTGGATTTGGTCATTTGGTTCATAGGAAAATTATAGGATATCATAGACGGGTATCCTATAATTACAGCTGGATACATATCAATGTTTTGTACAACGATAAAGGTATCGGTAAATATACGCTTACCTACCTTGTACTGAATATGAGTTACTCCCACTACATTTAACTCATTATTTTCAATACCCGAGAGCCTCACTCCGAACTTCTCTATAGGGAAGTTCGAAAACAACATGTGGTGAGTCCGCAGATCCATGATATTACGTTGACTACCAGAATCAAAAAACAGTGTGAAGGGTCGGTGCTCTAAATTTATGGCATGCAATGTTGGACGTAATTCATCTTTACTAATGAGAGCGTGTATCTGTTAGAAATCTATGGGGACCTGCACTGATTTTTTGGATTTGGTCGTCTGGTTCATAGGAAAATCCTGTGTCTCGCAATGATCTTGTAAATTATTAATTTTGTTATTTGATTCAAAAGATGTTGATACGAATGACCCAACATCATTCTCTCCCCTGCTGGAGTTAATTACGTGGTATTTGCTTTGCTTTGCACACTCAGAAAATTTGACTGACTCTGTGAGTTCGGGTTCGACGGCCCAGGAACAGAGTTACATGAAGCACGATTTGTTTGTTTGTGATTTTGAACAGCGTTGCTGTTCGCCTGTTTCTTCTTATAGTAATGAGGATTCTTCTTCTTATTATCATTGGCAACGGTTTGCGTGTTTTTGGCATTCTGTTGTTGGTTATGTGAGAAACAACGATTGTATGAATGACTGGAGCTGTTATGAATCGAACAATAACGCGTTCTACAGTCTCCAATTATGTGTCCTGATTGCTTACAATTGTAACAAGTTACCCCTGCTGCGTCATTATTGACTATATTTACATGCTGTGGTTTTCTTTCATTTTTTGCAAAAACTTGAGAAAGCAAGGGGTCGAGATCAGTGCACTTAGACATGTGTTTTTTTATTTGTTTATATATGTCTAATTCCGTACTGTCGGGCGTTAGCTTCTTGTCAAAACATCGTATCAGAGCTTCGGGCAACATAACTGTTATGCATGTTAAATATGTGAGCCTGATAAAATCTTTCACGGCCATATTCCCTCTCGTAACCCAAGTGGAATTACGCAAACTATCCTGATATTCATTCAGTCGGTCACCAATTAGTGCCGCCCTTTCTACAACATTAAGCTGAGTCATAGAGGCCTGATTAAGGATGTTCCTCAAAGCTAAAACTACGTCCTAAGGCTTCTTCACCACCATATATGGCACGTAACCTTATTTTAAATTCATCCCAGGTGATTGCCTCTTGGAAAGAGACTCCTCTCAGGTACGAACCTGCATCTCCTTTAGCAAAGTCAATGAAACTTTTAGCTTCCTGTAATTGTACAGATGGGTCAGTGATGCATTTTGCTTGTAAATAGGCATCTACTGGCGAGATCCAAGACTCAACACTTTGAGGCAAGAACCCATTGACCCGACCTTGAAAGGGAGCAATTGCAGACCACGCGCTAACCAATGTCCCAACTGGGTTGGGGTTACTGGGTGAGGGAGAACTTGCAGCAGCAGCGGAAGCCATTGTGTCTTTTGCTTTTTTCTTATCACTACGATTCCGAGCAATCCTATCAAAATATCTATATGAATACACTCGTCCACTGCGTAAATGCACATGCAATATAAAATAAGAAAAATGTGTTGCATATAATAACAGAGTCCCCCAAAATGATAAGATTATAAACAGATATTATGATAAAGATATTTCTGGAGAACTTCTGGAGAAAAAAAAATTAGCAACAAAGATAAATAGGCCTGCAGGGCGAGAATCTGTAGTTGAAGATAGATTCCTGCAAGGAAGGAAGATTAAGATTACGTATAACTCACCCCCAGAAATAATGGACGATCGACCTGTGTATGGAGAACACTCACTGACACAAACCAAATGAATAAACGATTGTACTTAGCTGCGGCTTTTAAGAGGGAGATCGTAGTGTTTTGATGACGTCACAGCCTCGCCTTGCCCGTCTTGCTCCGCGGTTGACCGATATCTCGACTCACCTTCTGATCATGCGTTGTTTGTTTGTAGAATGATTCACTTCCCGTTGAAGATCCCATGCTGTAGACACGTCCGGTTTGTTTCTTGAATATAGGCTATGTGATGAAAGTCGCTCACTAACCGTTGATTTAGCCTCTTAAAAGCATCTCGATGAAGGACATTGCTTAGTGTTTGTAGGATGCTTATTGTTGCCTCTAAGTTGCTTGAAGATCCTCTTTCCTCTGTTGATTTCCGATATGTTACATTTTAAATGATTTTGTAAGCTTCGGTTGACGTAGAGACGTCTGATTGCCACCAGATGTACGGGTTTAGCCTATGTATAGGAAGGCCTCCCGTTTGATGTTATTCCCTGCGACTGTCATACTCAAGTATCTGTTGTCTACTTCCCATGCTCGTTGGAGTGACATCGATGCAGAGAGATTTTCTAAGTTCCCAATAGTATCTTCCTTGAGTATAGAGGCAAAGACTCAAACTCTGAGTTAAGAAACTTAACAATTTATTAAGAACTACATCTCTGGAGTAGAGGAAGAATTGGTTTCAGAGAACTGGTCTCGATGAAGAGAAGTAGAGATCTAAAGTTAAAAAGTCTTTCACAAAGATAGTATAACAAAGCTTATCTCAGCATACATAACATACAGACAGACGAACATGTGACTAGGAAGTCATGTGTTGTCTCTGCGGGTGATAGGTCACCAGCTTCTCATGGGAAGGCACTGTGACCTGTCTTACAAGACAATGCAGTTTGATTACACAGGCAAATGCAAACCAGGGCGTCGCAAACATAACACGGCAGCGTCTAGCTTGCGTCCTGTTTATGAGGTCATATCACACTCCTATCTCGCCAGTGACTCCTTACTTACATATGTGGAAAATATGTGATACTAATGTAATTATTACATGTAAAGAGGGTCTCGCATTATAACAATTATTACCGGGATTATTAATAACTGAAGTAGTACATGAGCGCGTAGTTCAAAAAATGGGGGATGCAGTTAATAATTTGATTTAGTTTTCATTCCCATTTCCTTATAAGAAAATTTCATAAATAAAAGTAACTTAACCATAACTTAACAAATTAAAGAAAACCAAGACATCGTTAAAACGCTAGTACTATGTATCGTGCGAACCCAACAACGCCGTTATGCAAATGAACTTTCTAGAATGACGTTTGATTCCTCTATTTGCGTAGACAACTCTCTAAGCCAAAACTCCCGGAGAGACATTTTTTTATTATAAAAAACGAACAGACATTTTTCAGGTATATTTGACTCCATTTGATATGAAGTGAAAGGATACATTTGAAGGAACTCTCTTTGATCGCAGGTTCAGTGAATCCACTTTTATTTTTTTAAACCTTATAGGAAATCACATTTAATCAGAGAGAAATTTTTATTTACTCCTCTGTTAGATTTGGGAAAGTAGTGTATTAAAGAGGGAATTTTATCAAGGAATCCATAGTTGAGCGTGTAGTTATAAAAATATGGTTGGATGAGCTACGCTGATTACATTTCAATTTTGCTGTGGCGTTTAGTGATATAATGGAAATAAAGTTGAATTTTAGTTTTATAATATTCGAAAAAAGAGCGAAGTAGGTACTTGAGATGTGATGATGATGATGATATGAAATTACGGAAGCTATAACAACAAAGCTATGATTGTAATAATAATAATAATAATAATATGGCGCCGTGGCAGAGTGGGTTAGGCCATCAATTGACTAGTTAAGCAACATTGAGGCTGGTCAGACGTTGGATGGGTGACCGCTCTCCTCGGCGTTGATTCCTTGGGAAAGGATCTTTACCATAATTTCCTCAGTCTACTCAGCTGTAAATGAGTACCTATTCCTGATGGGGTTGGGTCCAGCTATGGGTTAAATAGCAAAACACAGCAATGATGGAAAGAAATGAAGGATTAAACGACAACGACGTAAATTGAACCTCTGGCAACAGAGGCGCTTCGTCCGTCAGCCAGGTATTCAGCCAAATTGAAGGGGAAGACGGTCAGGTACTTGGAGGTCGTCATCCAGCAACTGACCACCACAACGACAGTAACCAACAACCAGAAGCAAACCAGAGGAAGAAATGGACAAGAGAAATAAGGAAATATGGAGATGCTACATCAGAAGCAACCCGACGGAGAGAGGATATAGAAGAAGGTTGGTCAATATCTGGAATGAGAGGAATAACACCCCCCAAACAGAGCAGAGACTGGCAGACCAAGTAAGGAACATAAAGAAAAAGAACTGGCTCTCCCCAACAGAAAGAGAGGAATTGGAAAGGTAAATGACGCACGGCAACAAATTACAAGAAAACGAACTGAGAGACGATGCCACAGAAGACGACAGGGATGATGAGGTATCAAACAACGACATACAAAGAAACACCGACGGAGTAACAGACAGGATGGAATGGGTAGAAAAGATCAGACAATGGATGAAGCCAGATACAGAGAGAACAAAGATCCCCACCATGAAAGCCTACAACACCAAGGGAGAAAACAAGTGAGGTCAATGAAATAATGAGACTAATACACACCACCAATATCACAGAAACAAATAACTTGACATATGTAGGAGCAAGATTAGTACCAGAACTGATGGGGATACGAACACCAACACCACCAGCACAACCAACCCAATAGAAAACAAGACAGCAACCGCCTTGGAAAATGCGCCTGGAAAAGCAAATAATGGTGATGAGATCTGACTTGAGTAAACTGAAAGAGATGGCAGAAAAAAGGCTAAGAAGCAAGAAAACAATGGAAGAACTGAACGAGAAATACAAAGTACACGAGAGGGGACTAATCAACACAATAGAAGATGTAAAACAGAGGCTTTAAGGTCAAAGCACGTAAGATCCAACGATACATGAACAGGAATAAGGGATACATACATATATATATGTATATATATATATATATATATATATATATATATATATATATATATATAATATATATATATAACTTATATGGAAGCTTAGAAATTTATGTAGGGCACTCTGTTTGGAATCTTGCTTTTAATCAGGATAATATCAAAATACTTGCGGACTGTGAGCTAGATGAGGATAGTAAAATACTCCTTAGCCTAGGACTCAACTTTTCTCTGGGCACTGAGGATATTGATTTCATTAGAGGTATTGGTAGCATCAATCAATTTAACTACAAGCATACTGGAGTAAACGTAGATTTTATAAATGGAAAATAGGCTTCCCTTTCTAGATATGGTAGTTCATAGAGACACAGTGAATAGTGACTTTAAATTCAGCGTGTATAGGAAGAACACCCACACAAACACCTATATTCATTACTTTTCATATCATGAACCGAAAGTAAAGCACAACGTTTTAACCAATTTGTTATTTCGAGCATACCGAATATGTGATCCCCAGTTCATTGACGCCGAAATAAATTTCATGGTAGATAGTTTTACTAAACTGTGTTACCCAAAGTTTTATATATATATATATATATATATATATATATATATATATATATATATATATATATATATATATATATATATATATATATATATATATATATATATATATGTGTGTGTGTGTGTGTGTGTGTGTGTGTGTGTGTGTGTGTGTATATAATATATATATATATATATATATATATATATATATATATATATATATATATATATATATATATATATATATATATATATATATATATATATATATATATAGTCGTTCAGTGGAAAAATTATATACGAATCTTCAGAGGGTGTCCATGATACCAGTTGTAAAAGGATGAAGTTTATTATGAAACGTTTCGCACATAAAACATATGTGCATCATCAGTCTGCAAAGAGCAATAAGACAAATAAATAACATATAAAGCCATAAAACACAAACAGAACTCACATGAATTAAAATAGTCTTAAAATTAACCAAAAAAAAAAAAAAAAGAAAAGAACAAAGTAAAAACAGTAAAAAGAGAGAGAACACCCACACTAACCGTCCATGGGAGAGAAGATGGAATGACCTGTCGTCAAAAGCAGGTGACGACGTTAACTATGCCAGGTGTAGAGTGGCTGAAGAAGTATTACCATTTAACGAAGGAACAAGTTTCTTAATATATAATGACTCGAGGGTAGTTAAGTGATCAGGATGTTTGACATGATCTATTATTGTGAACTGTTCTTTCTGAAGCTCAATTTTGCAATTAAAAGCATGGTTCCTGATATTAGAAAATTCAGGTTGCTTTATTCTTTGTCCTGTTCGGAAACTAAAACCTAAATGACTGCAATATCGAACCCTCAGCAACCTTCGAGTTGATCCAACGTAAGAACCTGGACATCCAGGGCATGTAAATTTATATATGACGTTGGATCTCATGAAGGGCTGAAGGCGATCTTTGAAATTAAAAAAGGAACCTATGGTACAAGGATTGTTTGATATTAATTTGACCTTGAGACACGGAATTTCTTGTTCAATTATTTGTTTTAAACTGGATATGAATTTCAGATCAGAAATATGAGGAATAGTAGCATAAAATAACCTTTTTGGAACATCAAAATTAGGAGATAAAGGCTGAAAAAACTTCGAAAGTATCTGGTTGACAATTTTCAAAACTACGTCTTGAGGAAAAGAATTGGACTTAAAAAAACTCAGCAAAAATGAAATCTCGTCATGAAAAATTTTCCAAGAAGATGAATACTTTAGGGCCCTATTTACCAATGTGTGGATGGTGTTTAATTTAAAAGAATGTTGACAGGAACTATAAAAATTATTAGTGAGTCCTGTATAGGTCCGTTTTCTGTAGACTGACGTGGCAAATTCTGAATTATTTCTAGTGATTCTCAAATCTAAATAAGGTAAAGTACCTTCTTTTTCAACCTCTACTGTAAACTTAATATTCGGGTGAGCGTTATTAATAAATTCTAAAAATGAGGAACATTGCCAAGGATGTTGGAATAACGCGAAGGTATCATCAACGTATCTACGATAAAAAGATGGTCTAAAATTAGAACTACAACCATTTAAAAACTTCGACTCCAAGTCTGACATAAAAAAGTTAGCAAAGATAGGGCCTAAAGGAGACCCCATGGCGACTCCATCGACCTGCGAATAGAGCCGATTGTTAAAAATGAACATAGAATCTTGCGCAGCAAGATCAAGTAATTGTTTAAAAGTAGCCCGATTAAAACCATAAAAAATAGTATCATCGTTGGAAAAAATTTTGTTTAAAATAATGCTAATGGTTTCATTGAGTGGAACATTTGTGAAAAGAGATTCCACATCAAAACTAGCCATAAAATAGTCTCCATCCTGTCTAGAAATTAATTGTTGAAATTCATATCCATTTTTTAAGGAAAGTTCACCGTTACAAAATACGGATAAAAGTCCTGCCAGAAATTTTGAGATGGAAAAAGATGGACTATTGTAAGCAGCCATGATTGGTCTTAGAGGTAGGTCAGGCTTGTGAATTTTCGGTAAACCATAAAGAATGCTGAAAGAGGAGCCAGTCACAAACAGCTGTTGATAGGTAGTTTCATTTATTATACTATCATTTTTTATTTTTCTCAAGAATCTATTAATTTTATCCTCTCTTTTGTATATATCTAAAAAAGTAGGTTCACCGTGGGAAACAAACTTGGAATTGTCGGAGAGAATAGTTTCCATTTTTTGTATGTAATCAGTCTTATTCATAATAACTACCCCCTTGCCCTTATCTGGTTTACACAAAATTATGTTTTCTTGTTCCTTTAACTTCAATAGTATTTTCAGATCTGACGATCTAAAAAATGGTGTCCAACAAGTTCTTAAATTCAAGTACGTTTTGTGAGCCAAATTAGATATTTTCTGTAGGAGCTTACCGATATCTTGGTTGAATTCAAATTTTATCAATCTTTGAAACATAGTTTCAAGAGGTAAGAAAAACCTGGCATAGTTAGGTCTATATGAGGGTAAGCAAAAGTCTAACCCAAAGATAATAAGAATTCTTCTCTCTTCGATAAAACATAACTGGAAAAGTTAAAAATACATTTATTTCTAGAATGGAATTCGGGAATAACAACACCGAGATTCAGCAGTTTTTTCTGGTGTCTAGAAAATACTATTTATTTCTAGAATGGAATTCGGGAATAACAACACCGAGATTCAGCAGTTTTTTCTGGTGTCTAGAAAATACCTCGGAGATATAGTTATTAATAAATCTACAAAACAATCTCTGATAAAGCAGACGATCAACCATGGACAAATCATTAAACAAAACATTAAGTTGTTCTGTGGTAACAGTTAACAGGTTAATAGAGCGGATTTTACATTCAATTTCGTTCTTAAGCAGGGTTCTAAGTGCATCTTTGTAGAACTCAGTATTATACAGAGCAGATTTATACAATCTGAAGCGGACGAATCTCGGAGTGACATCATTCAGTTGGCAGTATTGGAGAAAATCAAGATCTGCCTTGGCCTTTTCGAGTCGAAGAGTCGTCTTTTCCAGTTTTCTTGAGGTAGCGATGGTAATGGGCGGATAACGGTGCTTGAGTAGTTGCGCAAAGTGGTGAGTTCCCTGTAGTCGAAGACGGAAAGCGAACAGGAGGACGAAGAAAAGTTTCAGTATCATCTCAGGAGATATGTAGTCGTTCAGTGGAGAAATTATATACGAATCTTCAGAGGGTGTCCATGATACCAGTTGTAAAAGGATGAAGTTTATTATGAAACGTTTCGCACATAAAACATCTGTGCATCATCAGTCTGCAAAGAGCAATAAGACAAATAAATAACATATAAAGCCATAAAACACAAACAGAACTCACAAGAATTAAAATAGTCTTAAAATTAACCAAAAAAAAAGAAAAAAAAAAGAAAAGTACAAAGTAAAAACAGTAAAAAGAGAGAGAACACCCAAAACACTAACCGTCCATGAGGAGAGAAGATGGAATGACCTGTCGTCAAAAGCAACAAGTTTCTTAATATATAATGACTCGAGGGTAGTTAAGTGATCAGGATGTTTGACATGATCTATTATTGTGAACTGTTCTTTCTGAAGCTCAATTTTGCAATTAAAAGCATGGTTCCTGATATTAGAAAATTCAGGTTGCTTTATTCTTTGTCCTGTTCGGAAACTAAAACCTAAATGACTGCAATATCGAACCCTCAGCAACCTTCGAGTTGATCCAACGTAAGAACCTGGACATCCAGGGCATGTAAATTTATATATGACGTTGGATCTCATGAAGGGCTGAAGGCGATCTTTGAAATTAAAAAAGGAACCTATGGTACAAGGATTGTTTGATATTAATTTGACCTTGAGACACGGAATTTCTTGTTCAATGATTTGTTTTAAACTGGATATGAATTTCAGATCAGAAATATGAGGAATAGTAGCATAAAATAACCTTTTTGGAACATCAAAATTAGGAGATAAAGGCTGAAAAAACTTCGAAAGTATCTGGTTGACAATTTTCAAAACTACGTCTTGTGGAAAAGAATTGGGCTTAAAAAAACTCAGCAAAAATGAAATCTCGTCATGAAAAATTTTCCAAGAAGATGAATACTTTAGGGCCCTATTTACCAATGTGTGGATGGTGTTTAATTTAAAAGAATGTTGACAGGAACTATAAAAATTATTAGTGAGTCCTGTATAGGTCCGTTTTCTGTAGACTGACGTGGCAAATTCTGAATTATTTCTAGTGATTCTCAAATCTAAATAAGGTAAAGTACCTTCTTTTTCAACCTCTACTGTAAACTTAATATTCGGGTGAGCGTTATTAATAAATTCTAAAAATGAGGAACATTGCCAAGGATGTTGGAATAACGCGAAGGTATCATCAACGTATCTACGATAAAAAGATGGTCTAAAATTAGAACTACAACCATTTAAAAACTTCGACTCCAAGTCTGACATAAAAAAGTTAGCAAAGATAGGGCCTAAAGGAGACCCCATGGCGACTCCATCGACCTACGAATAGAGCCGATTGTTTCATAATAAACTTCATCCTTTTACAACTGGTATCATGGACACCCTCTGAAGATTAAATATATAATATATATTATATATATATATATATATATATATATATATATATATATATATATATATATATATATATATATATATATAACAACAGAACAAACTATTCGCAACCAAGCAGAAAAGACTATACAGCCAACTAAGAGTGGGAAAACAACCACCAAGAAATTTCTGAAGCCAAACCAGGTAAGAGACTCTGGGAAAACATATGGAGCAATCTGGTATCAGACAACAAACATGAAACATGGCTCCAGGAAGTCAAGGCTGAATAAACAAGGAGAATAAAACAAAGATTCACTGACATCACGACAGACACAGTCAGAAACCAACTAAAGAAAATGCCCAACTGGAAAGCCCCAGGTCTCGATGAAGTCCATGGATACTGGCTAAAAAACTTCAAAGCCCTACACCTAAGAATAGCAGAACAACTCCACAGGAAGAACATCCATAGTCCAGAAAGGCAAGAGTGTCCAGAAAGACAAGAGTAAGCGAAATATAGCCAGTAACTACAGGCCTATCACCTGCCTACCAATAATGTGGAAGTTACTAACAGGTATCATCAGCGAAAGGCTATATAACTACCTAGAGGATACAAACACCAACAGAAAGGCTGCAGAAGGAAGTGTAGGGGCACAAAAGACCAGCTCCTGATAGACAAAATGGTAATGAAGAACAGTAAGAGAAGGAAAACCAACCTAAGCATGGCATGGATAGACTATAAGAAAGCCTTCGACATGGTACCACACACATGGCTAATAAAATGCCTGAAAATATATGGGGCAGAAGAAAACACCATCAGCTTCCTCAAAAATACAATGCGCAACTGGAATACAATACTTACAAGCTCTGGAATAAGACTAGCAGAGGTTAATATCAGGAGAGGGATCTTCCCTTTGTAGTAGTCATAATTCCCATGACAAAAATACTGCAGAAGATGGATGCTGGGTACCAACTCAAGAAAAGAGGCAACAGAATTAACCATCTGATGTTCATGGACGACATCAAGCTGTATGGTAAGAACATCAAGGAAATAGATACCCTAATCCAGACCGTAAGGATTGTATCTGAAGACATCAGGATGGAGTTTGGAATAGAAAAATGTGCCTTAGTCAACATACAAAAGGGCAAAGTAACAAGAACTGAAGGGATAAAGCTACCAGATGGGAACAACATCATAGACATAGATGAGACGGGATACAAATACCTAGGAATAATGGAAGGAGGGATATAAAACATCAAGAGATGAAGGACATGATCAGGAAAGAATATATGCAGAGAAATATGATAAAAGCCATAAACACATGGGCAGTGCCAGTTTTCAGATACAGCGCAGGAATAGTGGAATGGACGAAGGCAGAACTTCGCAGCATAGACCAGAAAACGAGGAAACATATGACAATACACAAAGCTCTACACCCAAGAGCAAATACGGACAGACTATACATAACACCAAAGGAAGGAGAGAGGGGACTACTAAGCATAAAGGACTGTGTCAACATCGAGCACAGAGCACTGGGGCAATATATGAAGACCAGTGAAGACGAGTGGCTCAAGAGTGCATGGGAAGAAGGAATGATAAAAGTAGACGAAGACCCAGAAATATACAGAGACAGGAGAAAGACAAGCAGAACAGAGGAATGTCATAACAAACCAATGCATGGACACGTGGCAATGGCTACTGAGGGGAGAGCTAAAGAAGGAAACTGAAGGAATGATAACAGCTGCACAAGATCTGGCCATAAGAACCTGATATGTCCAAAGAACGATAGATGGAAATAACATCTCTCCCAAATGTAGGAAGTGCAATACGAAAAATGAGACCATAAGCCACATAGCAAGCGAATGCCAGGCACTTGCACAGAACCAGTACAAAAAGAGGCATGATTCAGTAGCAAAAGCCCTCCACTGGAGCCTGTGCAAGAAACACCAGCTACCTTGCAGTAATAAGTGGTACGAGCACCAACCTGAGGGAGTGATAGAAAACGATCAGACAAAGTTCCTCTGGGACTATGGTATCAGAACGGATAGGGTGTTACGTGCAAACAGACCAGACGTGACGTTGATTGACAAAGTCAAGAAGAAAGTATCACTCATTGATGTCGCAATACCATGGGACACCAGAGTTGAAGAGAAAGAGAGGGAAAAAATGGATAAGTATCAAGATCTGAAAATAGAAATAAGAAGGATATGGGATATGCCAGTGGAAATCGTACACATAATCATAGGAGCACTAGGCACGATCCCAAGATCCCTGAAAAGGAATCTAGAAAAAATAGAGGCTGAAGTAGCTCCAGGACTCATGCAGAAGAGTGTGATCCTAGAAACGGCACACATAGTAAGAAAAGTGATGGACTCCTAAGGAGGCAGGATGCAACCCGGAACCCCACACTATAAATACCACCTAGTCGAATAGGAGGACTGTGATAGAGCAAAAAAAAAAAAAGAAAAAAAAATGGAAAAAACAAAAAAAAAAAAAATAATAATAATGCAGGGATCAATGGCACAAATACTGACAATATACTTTCTTTTCTTCATGGGCAAAACCTCTGGGACTATGGTATCAGAACAGATAGGGTGATACGTACAAATAGACCAGACGTGACGTTGATTGACAAAATTAAGAAGAAAGTATCACTCATTGATGTCGCAATACCATGGGACACCGGAGTTGA
>NC_087201.1:147586707-147589207 GCF_015104395.2 Macrobrachium nipponense
CGTATTGACTTCACGCAAAATAACGTCCCTCACGTTTAAAATAAAGTTAAGAACCTAAACTGCAGGCCACTAAAAACGTAACCCTGTACGGTATGTTTTGTTTTTATGGTGTTTTTACGTTGCGTGGAACTAGCGGTTATTCAGCAGCGGGACCAACGGCTTTACGTGACTTCCAAACCACGTCGAGAGTGAACTTCTATCAGCAGAAATACACATCTCTAACCCCTCAGTGGAATACCCAGAATCGAACTCGCGGCCACCGAAGTGGCAGGCCAAGACCATACCGATCACGCCACTGAGGTGTTCCCTTTATGCAAGCTATGGATGAAAGGAGTGGTCGAGGAAACTGCGATTTGTTATTGCTCTCCAATGCGACATTCTTTGCAGAGCCTCGAGGCAAATTCCCCAGATGTATTGCACCAGCTCCGGTTGTTTGTCATGTTTCTACGTAAGGTTTGGTTAGCTTAGGTTAGTTATAAAAAAAAAATAGGAAAGATGATACGTGGGTGTGGGAAGCAATGTGATTATTTACACGAAGATTCTATGGTTACTTTTTGAGATATGACGTCCCGCTGTTTTCCACGGAAGGTCGCGGTAATAGGTTACAGTTCGGGAATAAGCAGCCGGGAGGATTAGTGCCGGAGTTCGCGAAAAGAATCCGCAAAAATCATCACTGCATGTTTGGTCTTGACCCCTGGGAACTGACGAGTGATCAGCGTTTTTAATGCGGCTGATCTGAGGGAACTGCAAAGACATTGCGATTTTGCAATGTCAGGAACTGGCGGGGAAATGTCAAGGTATAAAGAGATTCATTGAACGGATTTAGCTGTTATCTTGATAATTCGAAACTGACATTTTAGGCGAAAAATAATAATATAATCTTGTGCTGATTCTCATTCGGGAGAGGAACGAAAAACAAGAGCATAACGCAAAGCAAGAGAGATAATGTGTACAAAAAGGCGCAGTAAAGTGCAAAGAAAGAAAAAAAATGAAAGTATATAGTATCAAAAATACATAGAAACGAATAAAGGAAAGAGGACTGATAAAGTACTAAAATCAAGGAGAGAGGAAGAAACAATAAAACCGTAAGGGAGAGTGTTATGACCTCTAGAAAGCGAGGAATGGTCAATGTTCCTAATGTATTTTGCGAAAAGGAAATTGCGTCTTCCTGCTAGCAGGAGAGGAAAAAAGGCGCCAGTAAAATAAGTTATACAAAATTTAGCAGAGGGGGCAAACTTCTGAATTTCAGGGGACGCCTGATAAGGGTGTGATTCGAAAAGCTTTGTCTAATTAGTGCAAAGTTCCAGATGAACGGAGCACGAGCACGTTTTATGACGACATGTACTCATACTTTACTTCCTTGCACAAACTCACATGTACACGAACATAAACACACAAACAACACACACACACACACACACACACACACACACATATATATATATTATATATATATATATATATATATATATATATATAATATATATATATATATATATATATTGTTACGTATTAAGCCGGCCTTGAGAGAGGCTATATACGTAAACGGAAATAATTGAGGGAGGACAGAAGGAAATTAATCGAACTTACCGTAAAACTGATAGTTAGTGATAATTTCTTTAGAGGGAAAGGTCGCCAGAAAACTCAGCTCGTTACTTTACAGCTATTTATTTACAAAAAGGCCGTTGCTGGCCTGGACAAAAGGTAAATGCAGCGTCCACACGTTGGGACTTATATATCTCTCACAAATGGATAATAGCTGGCTCAAAAGGGATTCGTGAAGCTGGTTTCATAAACTTGGGTAATGCAACACTTGCGGGCAGAGAGACATGACACGTGGCTCAGAGAATCTGGAAAAGAATCCCAGATTAGACGAGATAAAAGGAAAAAAAATGACTTCTTGTTTTGATTAATTAATTCTCTAACACTGGGGAGAAGGAACTTTTAATGTTTCACTGAGTTATGCCATGACTTCATTGGTCTGGGACGATCACACAAGGGGAAGCATGCGGCCATGAGGCAGTGAGAGGGAACAAAAGGATGAGTTCCTTTTGGGGTTGGAAATTGAATTGGGAAAACGAGGATCAAATAGATAATAGGATGGGAGAGACTGGCAATATGCTGTTCCACAAGACGTACCTGGATGTCGTGTTCAGTGTGGACCTTTGTAGGAAAGTGTGGCCTCGCTTTGTCTTGGGCCTGGGTCGATCGGCGCGCCACTCACGCCCTGGATAGGCCTAACAGGAAGGCAGGTGGTTGGACATCCGTCCGAGGTCACGTCCTGCAGTCGACTGGGGCAGAACCCAGGTGTTTTGCTTGGGTGTTGGAAGTCAGCTTAACCCCCCACGAGCAAGGCAAATCCTGTAAACAGAACATAAAGCCAGCAGAGGGTTCACAGGGAAAAGAGCTTAAGATATAGGTCTAAGAAGTACCAATCTGCCTACATCCTTCCCTTTTGAGATTCGTCCCTAAAGCTGACAAAGGACTTTTCCCCCAACTG
>NC_087201.1:147591707-147599207 GCF_015104395.2 Macrobrachium nipponense
TAGTGCCCAGCATCAATTTAAAGTTGAATGGGAAACAGACAACAAAATTCCTTTTCTTGATGTTTTAATAATCAGAGACACGACAGAATACAAATTTACCATATACAGAAAACCAACGTTCTCACTTCATATATTCACTACTTTAGCTATCATGACAATACTATCAAGATAAGTCTAGCTAGCAACCTATTCTTAAGAGCCTTACGAATTTGTTCCCCAGATTTCCTGGAAAAAGAATTTGAACTAATTCGCAAGCAACTCTCATCTTTAAAGTATCCTGACCATATAATTGAGAAAGCAATTCAAAAAGCAAACGTAATTTTTCTACCGACCCCCTAAAGACAAGACCAGAGACACACCCAACAATAAAATAAAAATTCCCCACCTGGAGACGATTAAGAGAGTAACTCACACCCTTGGGAAATCCAACCCTTTTGCATTTACCTACCCAAATACCTTAGCCAAATCCCTGATTAACGTCCAACAAAAGAGCATCGCCAAAGACTCGGGGGTATATGAGATCCCATGCCAGGACTGTGACCAATCTTACATCGGATTTACAGGTAAATCACTTCCCCAGAGATTAATACAACACAAACGGTCAGTTAGGTATGAACAACAGAACTCGGCTATTTTCAATCATATAAATGAACATAACCATAGAATAAACTGGAATATGTCACGTGTAATTTATAGCAGCAACTGCCGGTACAAGAGTCAAATGATGGAATCGGCCTTAATAAAAGAGAAGCAGTAATGAACATCTCAAAAGGGAATTGGACATCAGACATCGTCGACGCAGTGTTCATTCAACCAACGCTTAAGAAGATTAAAGGAAGATTATCAGCGGGGGTGACCTAAATTGGCTTACTTGTGGACGAATCTCTTGGTATAAATACCACCTTTTCTGTAAACTTTTCTCATTCTATACCTGAAGAGAGAGACAGCAGTCTCTGAAATATAGTACTTTTCTCTCTACATTTTGGTGTTTTTATGGGCTCCTTTTATTAGATGGAATTCTGTTGTTACAGAACACCTTTACCAGTCATTGTCAGCCCATTATGGAATTCAACCGCCTTTCCACGATTCTTCACTCACTTCCAGAAGTCAAGCCAGTTTTCCGCAAGTTTGAAAAAGAAAAAAGAACTGAACAGACTACACCGGTCTTGAAAAACCAAAAACACTTTTTGGAAGAATGGCCTCAAAGAACAAGTACTTCCAAAAATGTACGGATTCGGGAGATGGACTCTGCAATCAAACCCCTTCCCTCATCACACAAGATTTTCCTGGAAGAAAGAATCTCCAATACGAGAAACGACATCTTCGTGCTACCGCAGAGTGATATATGGAACTCAATCTAATCTTCGCCTCCTCACTACGGACCACGTATACAGGTATCTGATTTCATTCTGTTCCGACATTGCTGCCTATAATAGCGTGACTCATTCCAACAGACTTTTACGCAAGTTAAATAAACCTAATAGATATAGCGCATGGAATAATCTTGAACAACAAGACAAAGTTTTAAACTTATCCAACACCCCCCTTACTGGTAAATCAACATTTAGTTTTTTAAATTTAGGCTTATCCTTTGCCCTAATGCCAGACCGCAAAAACAACCTAGACTTCATAGTGGCTTTTGATAAATTCATATCTGACAAAAACTACAGCCGTGAAGAGATATGTTTAAAAGGAGTGTTACTAAATGCTTTAACTGACCTTCATAAGAAATATCCTGTTCCCCGCAGATTCATGATAGCCATCCACTCGCTAAAAAAGTTAGATGTTATAATAAGTAGATCCGACAAAGACGGCAAAATTGTAATAATGGACAAAAGACTTCTACCTCGACAAATCAACCAGCTCCTTAGCGACACAAATACTTACGAAAAACTGACGAAAAATCCCCTCCAGAACGTTCCCAGACAGAATTTTTTCGGAAAGTAAGATTAATTGGCCAAGACAAAAAGAGTATTGAACTATTAGAGAAATTTAAAGTAATTAATCCTAAATTACCCTACTTTTATGTCTTCCCAAAACTCACAAAGACAATCTTCCATTCAGACCCATCGTTTCATCGCGCCGAGCTTTCAATTACAGAATTTCTAAATGGTTAGCAGGCCTCCTTTTTTTCTCCTTTTTTAGGCACTTTTTCTCCCAGTCACATCAAACATTCGGAAGACTTTTGTCACAAATTCAGAGAAGCACATATACCACTTCACAACATAAAACTTTTAAGCCTTGACGTAGACTCCCTATTCACAAAAGTACCAGTACAGGACGTTCTTCAGTTTTTAAGGGAAAAATTATCCCCCTATTCAGATCATTTCCCTTTGGCACTTGACAAAATAATAAAGTTAGTTGAATTATGTGCATCTAATAAGTATTTTTCATTCGGGGAATCATTCTACAAGCAAAAATTCGGTGGTGTAATTATGGGTAGTCCTTTAAGTCCTATTTTAGCCAATCTGTACATGGAATACTTTGAAACTACAGTAATAAATGCAATAAAACCCAAAAACATGCTGTGGATGAGATACGTGGATGACATACTAACATTTTTGGGATAATAAGTGGGGTAATTTTAATGAATTCCTCTCAAAATTAAACGCATTAGTGCCCAGCATCAAATTTAAAGTTGAATGGGAAACAGACAACAAAATTCCTTTTATTGATGTTTTAATAATCAGAGACACGACAGAATACAAAATTTACCATATACAGAAAACCAACGTTCTCACTTTCATATATTCACTACTTTAGCTATCATGACAATACTATCAAGATAAGTCTAGCTAGCAACCTATTCTTAAGAGCCTTACGAATTTGTTCCCCAGATTTCCTGGAAAAAGAATTTGAACTAATTCGCAAGCAACTCTCATCTTTAAAGTATCCTGACCATATAATTGAGAAAGCAATTCAAAAAGCAAACGTAATTTTCTACCGACCCCCTAAAGACAAGACCAGAGACACACCCAACAATAAAATAAAAATTCCCCACCTGGAGACGATTAAGAGAGTAACTCACACCCTTGGGAAATCCAACCCTTTTGCATTTACCTACCCAAATACCTTAGCCAAATCCCTGATTAACGTCCAACAAAAGACACATCGCCCAAAGACTCGGGGGTATATGAGATCCCATGCCAGGACTGTGACCAATCTTACATCGGATTTACAGGTAAATCACTTCCCCAGACATTAATACAACACAAACGGTCAGTTAGGTATGGACAACAGAACTCGGCTATTTTCAATCATATAAATGAACATAACCATAGAATAAACTGGAATATGTCACGTGTAATTTATAGCAGCAACTGCCGGTACAAGAGTCAAATGATGGAATCGGCCTTAATAAAAGAGAAGCAGGTAATGAACATCTCAAAAGGGAATTGGACATCAGACATCGTCGACGCAGTGTTCATTCAACCAACGCTTAAGAAGATTAAAGGAAGATTATCAGCGGGGGTGACCTAAATTGGCTTACTTGTGGACGAATCTCTTGGTATAAATACCACCTTTTCTGTAAACTTTTCTCATTCATATACCTGAAGAGAGAGACAGCAGTCTCTGAAATATAGTACTTTTCTCTCTACATTTTGGTGTTTTTATGGGCTCCTTTTATTAGATGGAATTCTGTTGTTACAGAACACCTTTACCAGTCATACATATACATATAAATATGTATATCTGTACATATATATACATATATATATATACTAGATTATACATAATATATATATATAGATATATATATATATATATATATATATATATATATATAGATATATATATATATATATATATATATAGATATATATATATATATATAATATATATATATATATATATATATATATATATATATATATATATATATATAACATATATATATATATATATATATATATATATATATATATATATATATATATATATATATATATATATATCTATATATATATATATATAATATATATTATATATTTATATATATATATATATATATATATATATATACTATATACTATATCTATATATATATATATATATATATATATATATATATATATATATATATATATACCTATATATATATATCTATATATATATATATATATATATAATATATTATATATATATATATATATATATATATATACATATATGTGTGTGTGTGTGTGTGTGTGTGTGTATTCTCTCAACATTTAAAATTTGATTTACATCAGGACTTATCTTCCGCTTTATGCCGATCCTCTTTTGTCACTAAACTCTTTACTTTTATTGTATATCCAAGATTTTCCAGTGAAACTTTAGTCTACATAAAAGTAAGTTACAAACTAGGCAGGAAGACCCTCAGAGGATGAGTTCTATATTTTCACTTACATTAAGTTTGGTCTCAGCCATTTGATTTTGACTTTAGTAGATTCACATCACCCGTGCATCTGATGTCTAGGCCAGTCCCTTTCGACGCTCCTGATTGGCTTTTGATAAGCCAATCAAAGGCTGGAAACTCAGTCTCTCTCGAGAGACTTCACGTAGGCCGGATGTATGTTCCACCTCTCCTGGGGGATACGGCTTTCAAAATTATCCCTGCCTATGTGAACTCACTCGAGAGAGACTGAGAGTTTCCAGCCCAGTGATTGGCTTATCAACAGCCAATCAGGTGCGTCGTAAGGGACTGGCCTAGACATCAGATGCACGGGTGATTTGAATCTACTATAAAACGTTTTACCTTACAGTACAGATACTAAAAACGACTCCGTCTATACCACATTCAATGGGCTGCCGAAGCCATTGTATTGAACGTTCCCTGGACGGCATCGACCTTAAATCACAGCAATTAGTGACAGATATCGAACGACGGTTTATAAACTTTAGTCTTTAGTTCATTAGGGCTTCTCTGAAATATTTAAAGCCTGGTAGTTTGTGAGTAAACTGGGCCAAGAAGATTTTTTTTTTCACTATGCTGCAAGGGATGATGGTGGAGTAGTAGCAATTGCAGTTTGTTATCTACTCTTAATGTTTAGTTTGATATATGTAGGGCACCGTCCTGATTGATGGTGTTTGCTTAGTAGGCTCGGTATAACGAGTCTGTCCGTCTGTGTGTTTGTCTATACATCTATCTCCGTCTCTCTCTCTCTCTCTCTCTCTCTCTCTCTCTCTCTCTCTCTCTCTCTTTCCTTCTTCTTCTTTAGATTTATTCTTCATCATCGTTTTCCTATCTCGTTTCATCCTCCTCCACCCCATCTTCTTTTCTTCTTCTCTCTCTCTCTCTGTGAATATCCTAATTGATGCATTAGGAAAAAGAATGCCAAAAGCATGCAAACTGTGTAAGGTTTGGTATAGCATAGTCAATCCACAAAACCTAATCAGAAAATGTGCTGCATGCAACATTCCGACCCATCCACAGTGTGCTGAATGGTAATACAAGATTTGAAAGAAAAAGATACAAGAATTTTTTGTTCAAACATGTCTATCATGGGATATACAATGTTATTAAATCAAGATTGAATGTACAAATAGTTGAGGATGAAAGAAGAAGAGAGAAGAAGAAGAAGAAGAAAAAAAGAAGAAGAGGAAAACGGAAAGAGAAGTAAACAAAAATGAAATGACAGAAAAAAATAAGGAAAACAAAGAACAACGATAAAAGTATGGATGCAGAGATACTCATTGATACTACATATGAGGCAATAAAGCAGCATACCTACGAAGAAATAAATTACGATATGACAACAGAAAAGCAAATCCCGAAGAGGCTCTACCCAGATCTATACAATGACGGGAAAGAGGAAAAAATAGACAAGAAAGACAAAATCTGCAACCTTTTGAAAAGAGGGAATTGCAGATTTGGAGAAAGATGTTACTACAAACATCCTAAGATATGTCAAAACTATGAAATATATGGTAAATGTGCATACTTAGATGGATATGGGGATGATTGCAGAGATCTGCATCCAAAAATATGTAAAAACCTAAAAGAAGGAAAAGGATGTAAGTTCGACAAAAAATGCAAATATATGCACCCTGTAGCCATGAATCATAATCAAATAAATAACCAACCAAGTAATAAAATCCAAAATAAGAAAGAAACAAATAGAGAGAGAAATCAAGAATATCAGGTAAAAGAGAAAAGCAAACCACCAATGAGATATGCAGAGGTGTCAGCAAAAAATTTCAAAGCATCAGCTCCGAAATTCTACTCAAGAGATAATAACTGTATTTATTATGCAAGAGGATATTGCAGAAACGGAGAAAATTGCAGATTCAGACACAAAATGAATAATTATGATGAAGGAAGATCAAATATTATGGAAAAGTTGGATTTTTAATGTCAGAATTTCTGGAAATGAAAAAAGAACAACATACCAGAACAGGAAAGAGACATGGGAAAATCCTTATTACTACCAGTATTAAATGAAAGGAGGAAAACACGCAAACCATCATAGTGATGAATGCGCAGGGTTTAGTTACGAGTAACTCAAAAAGAAAAATAGAGTACTTAGAAGAACTAACCAAAATGAAAAGAAAATAGATATAATGAATATAAGTGAAACCTGGTATTCCCAAGAGACTGGGAATGATGATCAAATAAAAGGGTTCCAAACTTATAGATCAGATAGAAAAAATAGGAATCAAGGGGGAACCGCAATATATGGAAAGACAAAAAACAAGGAAAAATATATGAGAAATATAGTAACCTCAGAATGTGAACTAATAGCGGTAGAATTTGAATCTGAAAAATTGATGAACATAGTAATATATAGACCTCCTAATACTAAAGAGTTTGACTTAATAATTGAAAAATTGGATGATATATGTAGAAATCACAAGGACTGGACTATTCTCCTATCTGGTGACTTCAACTTTCCTTTCGTAGAATGGAAAGAACGAATAGGAGATTGTGGTTGTACTTATACATATAAAAAAGAGAGTAATAGTAGTGCAGAGATAAGAGGCAATTTGAAAAGCTATTAGATATGCTACTAGAATACAACATTCAACAAATAAATCACCTGCCAACAAGAAAGGAAAATACTTTAGACCTAGTATTTGTGAACGAGATGAATTATGTTAAAGAAATAATAGTTTATAATGCGAATATTTCAGACCATAATGTCATAGAATTAACAGTTCATTCCAAAGCAAGTGAAAAATAGAGATAAGCAAGAAATGAAAAAGTGGGAAGGATATGGAAAATACAACTTCTACAGTAAAAATAAAAATATAAAATGGTCAGAAATTAATGAAGAATTAAACAAAGATTGGGATAACATTTTCGTAAGTGATGACATAAGGGTAAATACGGAGATATTATATAAAATATTGGAGAAAATAGTGGAAAAATATATACCGAAGAAGAAAAGTAAACATCATTCATGCATACCAAGAGACAGAAGGATCTTGTTCCAGAAAATCAGAAAGTGGAAAAAAAGGTCTTGCAAAAGAAAAAAATGCATGAAAGTTATAGAACTAAAAAGTAAGATAGAAAATGCA
>NC_087201.1:147604207-147611707 GCF_015104395.2 Macrobrachium nipponense
GGAGTTCCAGTGAATTCAGTGGAAGTTCGAGTTATTGAAGTACAATTTACATCAAATTTTGTCACTGGAGTCGTAGGAAAAAATTGAGCTTTCGGAAAGCAAGATAAGCTCTATCTTCAGAGTATCTATTTTTTTTTTTTTTTTTTTTTTTTTTTGTTTTTTTTTTTTTTTTTTTTTTTTTTTGCTTTACGAAAAATGAAGACGCAAAGCCAGAGTGTAAAATTTCTGATATAAATTGCTGTGCATATGAGCACTTTCATATCTTTGAACGCTCAGTGTACCATTTCCTGGTCTGATGATGGCATTAAAAGAACCTCAGGTTGTTTGGTGACTAATAATATCAAAGAAAAAATATAGGTTTGGCATTCTGGACTTTCAAAATTCTAAGAAAATCACACTATCAGAATATTGAATTTTCGACATGTTTTGATGTTTTGCTTGTTTCTTGTTATGAAATAATTTTTCACGAAGAGAGAGAGAGAGAGAGAGAGAGAGAGAGAGAGAGAGAGAGAGATAGAAATCGGTCTAGGCTACGTGCACCTCATCCTCAATTTGTTTAAATTTGTTTAAACTATTTTCTGTACGAACGTGGAGGGCAAGGGTTGGGGAAAGTCGGGTGCATTGGGGGAATTAGTGGAGGTAGGGCAGGGTTGGTTATTTATTATGTAAAGTTTAAAAGCATTCTGGAAAGCATACTTAATGTAGCTAAGCCCGTTTGCCAAGAATGCTGCAGCAGCATTTTCATATTTTAATTTAACTCCTTTAGTGCCACATTACGTCAATCATTCACTGATGTGCTACAAGATTATTTTTATGCTTTGAGCAGACGACGCTCTGAGGCACTTCTTGAGTCTTTCGTTTTCAAATATATTCTAAAGATGAAGAGTCTACTTGATCTTGTCAATGGATCCCGTTTCCTTAATTAATTACCATACATTGTTCCAATGTGATCTACTTTCTCCTGAAGTATCAAGGAGACAAAAAGATAGTTCAGCTCTCCTTATTAGATGAAAAGACATAGTGTCTTTGTGGATACTGAACCAGAACATTATTCTTAAAGAATTAGGGAATAAATCAAATATTGATTTCACTAGTTTCATAAGACAACGTTCAAGCTGAGTTAATGATATTTTACTCACTTTAGTTAACACGAAGGACTCACATTATTTAGAATTTAATTGTCTGAATAATAGAAGTTCTTCTTCTTCTTTCGTCTTATACTTGTTTAATGACATCCCTATTAGTTCATTTAATTCACCATATTACCTACGAATCAGGTATAAATAAAAGAAATGAAATATCTCCATAATGGTTTTACTATTTGAGTATCTATAGGCTGTAAGTAGAGCCTTATCTCTTTGAATGTCTGTAGTCTGTAAGTAACGTCTTAACTATTTAAATAATCCTTAGTCTGTGATTAATGTGTTAATTATTTGAATATCTGTAGTCTGTGAGTAATGTCTTAATTATTTGAATACCTGTAGTTTGTAAGTAATGTCTTAATTATTTAAATATCTATAGACTGTAAGTAATGTCGTAATTATTCTAATATTTGTATTCTGTAAGTAGTGTCTTAATTATTTAAATATCTGTAGTCTGTAGCAAATTTCTTTGTATATCAGGAAGAAATCATGAGCCTTATTACTTTCACTCTAAGTGTTTCATAACTTTATCTTTTCTGCTCGTCTTAAAAACCGATAGAATGCTGCTGTCATTCGATAAATATAGGAAAGTCAAGTATCTTTCTCAAATAAGTAGTGTTTTGCAGCTGAAAACTAAATATTCCATCAGAAAATGGGTGTCAGAATTGATTAAATTTGTTTGCACTCAGCCAGTGAGTACTAGTGAGATAATTCGACGTAATGGCTGATTAAGCATTCATTTAAAGACATTTGATGGTATCCTCACTTCTCATATGTTGCCTGACTTATCAGGAATCCCACATCGCAAGTTATAGGCACATAGTTGGGAAAGTTAGCGGATCTGAAATAGTGCAAGCAGCAGGGAAATACCTGTGTCAGTTTCTGGATTACTGACGTATATTATAGAGAGGTTGACCTTTTATCAGAAAAGAGCATATTTATTTTCATATGAAAAAAACAAACAAACACATGAAATGAAATGCAGATAGTGGGCGTGAACGGTAAATGAGTAAAAGTATACGATGTTCATTTTTTCCGAGCGATGAGAAAATAATAACGTCACAATTCAGGTATCAGATAAAATGACAGAACCCTAGAAGTAGTTTCATTTTTAGGCTATCTCTTAATCTTGCAGCTTACTTCAGCGAATGAAGATTACATTTCATGTTTTAATGTAAGGCGCATTAATTCCTTTTACTGTGAACACATTTGTTTTCATAGCTCAGGACAATCTGCCAGTAATATCTGGTGAATCCTTTTCATGGTCGCCTTTTCAACCAACTTATGGTCCTGTAGAAATTTTAGGTACAAGAAACGTGTTTTTCTATATATACACATATTTTTGGGGTAAAAACTAAACTTACAGGAGGTTTTATATAAAAAAGAATCTTGTTTTCTTGAGTAAGTTTTGTAATTTACACGAAATCAACGTGACGCTCTACGACTAAATTGGAAAAATGTAGTTATTTTACCAAACTTTATTTAGGGGAATTGTTTTGCAACTCAAGGTGAAAAGGTCATTTGAAGAATAAATAATATTGCATAATACTAGGAGGCCACTTTGTCACAGAGTAATAATGAAAGAAGTTTTAACACTTTTTCATTTTGCATATCCAGTTCCATAGCTCTCTTTGTATTATAAATTACAAAAAATAAAAAGTGAAAGTTTGATGCGTGTAATTTCTTTGCTTAAAATATAGCAACATAATTTTGGGTAAAAAAAAAAAAAAAAACTATTATTCTGTGCTTTTGTTCAGTTAACGATAACGTTTTTATTTGGAATCAAAATATTTCGTGTACTTTACTTCAAAACAGTTACTTGAAGCCCCTTATGATAGTGAATCAACTTCCAAAGAGCTCTGTATTTCATTATTAATTTTACTCGCATTATCAATTATACGAAATTAGAAGTCGCTTAGTAAAAATACCATAGTATAAGTTTGAGATGACTTATCGATTTTCGCCATGGGTATTCGTCTATTCAGAATTGCCCATTGAAAGTGAAATCTCACTCACTTGAATTTCACGTGTATTGAAACAGGAAAGAATATAACAGGAATAACGCAAAATACAATCCCCTAATATGCACCAATACTAAAATCTAAAAATCTCCCCATTAACAAATTTAAGTTAGATATTCTCTCTCTCTCTCTCTCTCTCTCTCTCTCTCTCTCTCTCTCTCTCTCTCTCTCTCACCACCATCGGAACTCAGTTCTTGTGCAACAAGATACAACGACACTTGCCACGAAGCAGACTTGATCTGGTTACAAATAAGTGGTAACCTACCGAACACAGTTTTATGGTATTAAAGACATCGAAGGGTGATACCATTAGCAGTCTAACTGGCGGCACCAAAAAAGAAACAAGAAATTATTACAATATAAGAGAGGTTGTGATATACTAATGTATACTTGCATTTTCTTTGTAATTCTTTGTCAATTCATATATTGTAATAATACATAATCTCAAAATGTCCATCACTATTAAGACTGGTACTCTACAAATCAATGACCGATATTTAACAATGGCCTTTTATGGTCAAAATGGACGTAAAACGAAAGATTCCTTGTATTTTTAGAGTCGTTTTTGTTCATAAAAAGGATCGCTATGGCAGAAAGTCGTTGAAAGTCAAACAGAAAGTGCGATAACTTTGCAGCATAATTTGTTATAAGTGACATATCACGTTTAAAAAAATACGTTAAAATGATAATACTTATACGATTTTGACGAAACATTATCAAGTCATTAATACCCGTCCATAAACTTCAAGTAATCAACCATTGCCCTTATATTGCTTTAATCCATCTCTCAGACAAACATTACGTAAACTGTAATGAAGTTTACTCAGAAGGCTTCAGATATTCAATAAATGGAAAGAAATTTGTCCTCATGTAAACCTATACATACAGTATAATTACAAAAGTGCTAAATGTTTAAATGTCTTTGGTTTACTACCTTTAAATCATATTTACGCGGTCGATCAAGGTGATTCAGCATTAAACGTTGTCAGGCCGACCTGTCTAAGTGGGTCTTGTACTGAGTGAATTAATCATACGTGATCACTCATATAATAACTAACCGGAAGGCCTTGACGGCAAAATACGTATATTTCTACGAAACTGCATAAGCGTAAAATCATATTGATCTACTTCGATATATAAACATACGAAATAGATGAACTGGCATGGCAGGTAAATAAAGAAGAGGAACTAAATTACAGCTGACAGGGACGAAACAGAAGGAATGAAAGGAAGCAGGCATTCGAAAGAAAGAAAAAAAAAGTGAAAAACCGGGGAAGCTTTGAAAGGAGAAAAAAGTGGTTGATGGTGACACGTGGTTTTGAGAGGCCGAACCTAAGTGGCAGTGGAAGGGATCTGACAGAGTGCAGCAGAAAGCTTAAAAAAAATAAGAAAAAAAAAAAGGAAGGGGTTGTGGGGTAAAAGTTAAAAGGAGTAAACCAAACATTGGGATGAGGAGGCGTGCATAAAGAAGTGTTGGTATGCAAGAGACAAATGTAAAAAAAAAAAAAATTAAAAAAAATGGAGAAGTAATGTATATGGAGGATAAACAGGTAAGAATAATTACTATAGATGAATATGACAGGTAATTAAAAGAAGAGCAACTGCGAACTAACAATGCAGTAGAAAAACGTAAATTTATTTTAGGTTAGGATACAAGAAGGGTTTTATTGATAGTTATGTCTCGCAGAGTATTGGAATTCATGCCATTACACATGACGTACAAAAAACTACATGTGACATATTCACAGAAAACATTATGTGAAGAAGAAGAATAAGCGGAAGAAAAAGAAGAGAACAGAGAGAGAGAGAGAGAGAGAGAGAGAGAGAGAGAGAGAGAGAGAGAGAGAGAGAGAAGTGAAGATATGCGGCTGGACAATAAACTACCACGAGTAATATAACTCAGGCTCCGCTTGAAAGATTAGGAGTGATGAAGGTGGCCGGACTTAATTGAAAGATTAAAGAGAAATTGGAAGAAAAAGTAGGCGTAGAGTTAGGAGGCCCGTCCAGGAAGAGGCCTGGAAAAGGGGTAAAATCGTAGCACCAGATGTGATGGTGAAACGTCTCATAAATTCAATAAAATCCAAAAAAGAGATAGAAAACTTTTATTGTATATATATATATATATATATATATATATATATATATATATATATATATATATATATATATATATATATATATATATATATATATATATATATATATATATATATATATATATATATATATATATATATATATATATATATATATATATATATATATATATATATATATATATATATATATGCATGTAAAGATGCTTGATATTGTTCCATCAATAAGTAAAGCTCGGCGAGAAGCAGCCCAATTCAGAAGCCTCCTTAGAAATGAGAAACAGAGAAATCCTCCAGGATTAAGGGGAGATGTTTTCCGATTCAACATATTTACACAGTTAGATAGAATAGTGGACCACTAATAAGAATAATGTCTAGGGCATATGCAATTCATTGATTGAAAAAAAATAGCATAATTATTTTATGATGCTGACCATTTAATGTTTGGTTCGCACAAATTAATAATAATTAACGATGCATTTTCAAAGTCTTCGCTGTCTGTATACATTTGACTGTCTCTTTTCATTGACAATTAAAACGCATAAACGTTAAAGGGAACCTTGCCTCGTGTATTATTCTTACTGCCATAGCAATTTTTGCATAACTATCTAAATACCTTGTATCTTTAAGGTTTCCTTCCTTTTTGTTTCTACATCACGAATTCATAACGCTTTTGATGCTGCTGTATTTCCTTCATCGCCGTCAACTCCCTCTTTATGCAACTATGTTACAGCTTGGTTCTGTGGCGCTTGTTGGTATCTAGCGTCATTTTTTTCTGGTAATTAGCGGTTTTGCTCTCGAGTCTTGTATTTTTTTATACCTCAAAAATTCTCAAATTATTGACTGCTTTTGGGGAATGATAATGCAAGTAGCCACTAGTCATTTACATGCCTTGCTAGTACTGCGTTAAAAGGGGTACTAATAATTTGCCTAAATAGTATTATCTTGTAAGCTGAATAGGATGATTATGTTCATGCATACATAAATACATGCTTAATGACACTAATCGTATATATATATATGTAATAATAAGTTAATATCTACGTACACAGAAACCAAAACTAAGTCTGGCTCATGGGATAGGTAAAATTACATAGAGATTTGACCTTATAAAGCTACGTCAGGTAAACAGGGAACGCAATTTTTAAATACTTTTCGAGAATGTGAGTTTTGGTTCATGCTTTTTTATGCTCTCTTTATTCTAAGATTCATACCAAATTTACATTTAAATTTTCAACGAGAAAAATTCATACCAAACTTTATGAAGCTAGCAAACCTTCGTTTTCATATCATACAAAAAAAAAAAAAAAAAAAAATCAAAAGATAAAATATCGTAAATAGAGCTTCGTATTCTTGTTCTTTCAAAATAAAAGTTTTAGTTTAATTTGGACTTTCATTCACCCTTAGGGGAAAGTCCCTCTGAAACGGTTCAGGAAACAAGAGTAATAAAGTATTTAATACCGAGAGTTTTTGCATTCTATTTACACTTGAAATGTGGCAGAGATGAATAAAATTTACTTTTGTATATGTTCAGTTATGTATATATACCCCAGGTTATATACATAACCTGTGGTACAATCACTCACAGACAACATCACAAACATACTCACACACACACACACACACACACACACACACACACACACACACACACACACATATATATATATATATATATATATATATATATATATATATATATATATATATATATATATATATATATATATACATACATACATATATATATATATATATATATATATATATATATATATATATATATATATATATATATACATATATATATATATATATATATATATATATATATATATATATATATATTGCCGAGCATATTCGACCATTCGGCACTGGTTGAAATTAGAATAAAACAAGCGGCAACCCTCTTACCTATAGTTGCTGGCTACCTCTCTGCAAACGGTATCAAGCTAAGATATAAGCGGGGCTAATGAATGCTCGTAGATACAAAAATATACTTATTATTTCCCAAACTAGCTAAACATGATATGGAGCAAAGTGATTAAAAATGACGTAATTTTAAGAACGAAGTTTGACCCTTAAAAGACCGTAAACTGCCAGTCTACTCTCCTTAATTAGATTAAGTAATCACCCCTAAAACTCACAATCTATTTGTTTACACATTTAAATAGTAAATTTTTTTAGAGAATCCCATTCTCTTGTATAATGCCATGAGCCCATCTGAAATAAAGACACATA
>NC_087201.1:147616707-147636707 GCF_015104395.2 Macrobrachium nipponense
TCAACCATCCGAACAGAAAATAAATAAAGCGATTATCATAAATGATAAACGTTTGCTGCTGACATCATTCTTTTGTTTATGTGTATTTGCTATCCTAATTAGTATTCGGGAAGTTCTTAAGAAATTGTGAACTCAAATGCATAACTAAGTCCCATCTATCTTATTCGCACCAGATGCATGCAGAAAGTTTATTTTGTCTTTTAGTTCACTTATGGAGAGTGTATTATTACAATGATCAACTCCTCTCACAACCCCTCCCCCCTACTCCTCGCCTCGTACATTATCTCTACTATCTACCCACCTCCCACCCCACCCTAATTCCGTAATCTCGAATCCACGAGCAAAGAAAAAAATTACGTAACTGGTCAGCAAAAACCACTGAATTGATTCGTCTAAATATCTTTCTCAATTATCTATCGATTTGAATTCCAGTACAGTTGAGCTAAGAGATTTCCATGCGTTCAATAATTTAATTTTTATTATTTTAGGAAAATAAAAGCACACTACACGCACACAAATAATCACGAAAACGACATTTCAGTAAAGTTTCATTCGTTTTCATTTCTTTGAAATGATTTGTTCGCAGAGTTATCAGAATGGTTTCGGTAGTTCTATAATTCTCTCCTCTTATGTTTTTCAGTCAGTTCTGGATTTCATTTGTTCAATCAATGAGAAGGTTGGGTCTTTACCCAGACCTTAATTGCTTCGGAGGAAGAAACAAAAGGATTGCCCTCACTCCAATGTACTTTGGAATTTAAAGGAAATATTATTTTTGTTGGAAAAAAACTTTGCTTAATGATCCAGACGACCACGGCACCATATAAACCCCCAAATAGTTTTAACTCATGTCACGTAAAGGATATTTTTTTAAATAAGTGAACACAAAACTCCAAAATCATTATGAACATCATCTTTGTATTTATGCTTTGTTATGCAGACAATCCATAGTACAAAAATCTTTTACTGGCATGATATACTCCCATCCAGTCAACTACCATAAGGGGATAAAATGATTTTAGCCGTTTCATACTTTGCTTGAGTTATGTTGCAAAGGGTCACGGGGCAACAGAAAATCCTACAGCTTCGATTAAAATAATTTGACTTCCAGTATATATATATATATATATATATATATATATATATATATATATATATATATATATATATATATATATATCCAACTTTACCTTGTTCTGTGGAAAGACAAAAAAAATAAATAAATAAGGGCACTTCATGAAAATATTCTGCAAGACTTTTAATTAAAACTAATTGTCGGTAAAAACAAACGTCAAGAGCAAAGCAGAGAGAGAGAGAGAGAGAGAGAGAGAGAGAGAGAGAGAGAGAGAGAGAGAGAGAGAGATTCCAAATAAAGGAAGGAAATGTAGCAACCATAATCAGAGAAATATCAGCGCGAAATAATAAGTGTTGTTGCGTCCATGAGCTTGACCCCAGCAAACTATGAAGATTTATCGTCCACTTACCCGTTTAAATCCCTCCTAGTCTTTCTCTTTTACATTTATTCACACTATTTGTGAAACATTTCCAGTGAAATGGGGTCGGATTTATGTAAACATTATTCACCTTGTCAAATTTATACATCTCTCACTATCTCTATTACTATCTCTCTAATTTTTCTTCCCATTCTTTTGAATACTTATAGCAGAGAACAAGTATCGAATTAATGTAAGGATAAATATGGTAACACTACAGAGGTGGACCAGTGTCGAAAGTCCACAACAAAAGAGAAACAACAGACTGGAACGATCTAATATTCAGGAAGCACGAGAATGAACACGAGTCACAGAGAATGATTCATAAAAATACTTCGGGCTACAACATTGTTAGTGTGTATACTATGTAGGAAGCAGGGTTTCTTCACATTTTTTTTTTATGCAGGTAACATCAGTTGTATAATAGATATGGTTAAGAAATAATTTCTAATATCAGTAGTCAATCTTTTGTTTTTGTTATATTCAAAGTTTTAGTTTAGAGAAAGAGCGATTACAGATTTATAGTTGTTCTTTTTTAATGGTAAATTCTTTTGTATTAGTATAATAGTATCAATATTATTTTGATGATAATAATATTAGAAGCTAAAATTTCACGATTTTTCAGTGAATATCCCCAACTAATCTAACTTTGAGAAAGTGAACGATTATAGGACTTTATTAAGTCGGAGATATTATTGAATAACTAATTTCTAATATCAGTAGTCAATCTTTTGTTTTTGTTATATTCAACAATTAACAGATTCATTTTATATTACTTAAATATTTTCCATACAAGCCACAACCACACTGAATGATAACTAGATACCTTATTTCTCTGTAAAAGTAAAATGTTTTCAGAACATGAAGAATCACATGTTAGTAAACACGAAATTATAATTTTGCTTAAATGAAGTCTTTCTCTCAAAATGCGAGAGGAATATTTTATGTAGGTCGAGGTCGGAAATTTTGAGGGAAATCTAATGGGCTTGTAGCTAAAATGTTTAGATGATTTCTGTGGATTCTTAATTGCAGTAATGAAGTTTTACAGTAAATGGAAGTTAATAACCATTTCTTCTTCTCTCTCTCTCTCTCTCTCGTCTTCTTCCATCTCTCTCGTCCCTCTCTCTCTCTCCTCTCTCTCTCTCTCTCTCACTTCTTCTCAATCTCTCACGCTTGTTAATGTCTGCGAGTGGGGTGAGATTCTGAATTCAGTCTCGACTCATTGCGTTACTGTAACTAATTTCCAATACGTAATTATATTCGTCTTAATGGTAAATTGCAGCCAAATAATTAATTTGTATTCGTATTACTTTTTGCTAAAAGTGTTATTAATACAACTCCTTCCAAGGTGTTTCGGATGACAGAGCTTAAAGCATCCAATATAATTCATCCCGGTTTTTTCTTGATGGAACTTGGCAAGCTTAATAAGTTGAAAGTCCACCTGATCTAACCTTCCCAGCTTCCCAATATTTCTTACGTGAACCAAAGGAAGTCGACTTAGTGGTTTTTGTCTAACAACTTTGAGTAGTTCACGAAACAAGCAAACATAAGTCAACTTGTTCCAAAACTTATGATTTATCTCTTTCGTGCGCAAAGATCTTTTAACTCCTTCGCATTCTTTTTCATAATTCTCAAGTAATAAGTATAAAATTAATTTAAAAACTAAACAACCCATATATACACTAGCACAGGTCCCTGGATAACATAAATGAACAAAGGCGAAACAATACACTTTTAGAAAATTAAATATCTTCTCAGTATTACGAACGCCCTGACCATCCCTTCCCTTGAAGGAAAGTGAAACAATGGAGTACCGCTGCAACACCTTTCGACTCTCGTCTACTTAGCAAAGGACGTGAGTCGAAAGGCCTTTACAGCGGTACTCTATTGTTTCACTTTCCTTCATAGTTTTTGCCTTTTTTTATGTATGTATACACACATACATACACAAGTAGCCTTGAAATTAGAGCACTGCTGTTTTTCCAGACTCAGTGTACAATAATAGTTTCCACTTACAACAATCTTTTCCATTTTCTTACTAGAAAATCTTTACTAGCATACGAAGATACTAGAGCACCTTCCTCCGTAAAAGCCCGCTCACGCTTTACTGTGTCAATACTAAATCCTCACTTTTGGGTGTGACATGTGAATGCTGTAACTGAGTATTAAGTGAAAGATTTATGACCGGATACGATTCACTTTGCTTTGCTCTGGTTCTCTCCAACGCTCTTCATGAAATATTTGGGAGCTACATTTTAAGCTTGAGTGTCACGGGAGGAGGACTAATGGAAACAAGTCTTCGGAACTCATTAATAATGTGACTTGCACAGAGGTTAATTACATGCTGTTTTTTTAACTCTCCTCTGTCTGTGTTTTCGACAACTGAACGAGGTTACAGTTCAAACTTTTATTGCTATGAAATATATTCATTATCGCCTTCTTCTTTGTTTGTTGGATGGATTTATGAAGACTTACGTACTGGAGTTATCTTTCCTTATTTCAACTCTATCACTAATTACACATTATATTGATTTTTTTTTTACCGTTCCAGAAATTAGAAAAACCAGCCCCTCTGTTCAATGAAAAATCGGCCAGCAAACTGACACATTACAACCTTACAAAGGATTAATTTTCATCATATATTCAATAACACATATAGTGCTTGTCCTTGTCTCAGCATTAAGAACATTTTTTTCTCTCAAATTCTTTAGAAAAACTGTCCGGGGTTGAGACATTTTAATATAATAGACTTTATCTCTCTCTCTTTCCACTAGACGATATCTTGTAAAAGTAAACCGAAATTATCAAGATGTGCAGTGGCCTTAAGAGATCGACAGAAAAGCTAAAGGACTGTTTACTGAACCCTGAATAAATGGGAGTTAAGAAAGATTAAAGTTATAGAAATACTAGGTCGGTAGATACAGTCATTCTCATCAGAAACAGAGAAGAATGTTTTTATTTTTGCCTCTTCCATAGATTTCAACCGATTTTATAGAACTGAAATGAGTATCTTCTTGGATAAAACAAAGGTATTAAATGAAAACAGTATAGAATAAAAGTAAAAGAACATCGCACAATGAGGTCTAAGAAGGATATCAATGAGATGAAATCTGACTTTATAGAATATATTTGGTCACGTGATGAAATATATAAGGACAGTTCTACTGAAATCGAACTGTGCTTGATTGCTGGGAAATTCATGATTAGCTCATGAGAGCAATTCGCTACTTTCATGGCATATGATATGGATATATCGTAACTTGCACATTCACGAAGTAATAAAAATGGTTTCAAGAACCTCTGCAATTCAAGAGAGAGAGAGAGAGAGAGAGAGAGAGAGAGAGAGAGAGAGAGAGAGAGAGAGAGAGAGAGAGAGAGAGAGAGAGAGAGAGAGAAGGAATTTAGTGTGTTCTCAATAGAGAGGTTTGCAGAATTCTTAGCCTCGAGAGAAAAAGATGTGCTAGTCAGTGGTCTTCGATAGACTATAATAGATCCTGAAGCTACTTTACAAGGAAATTGTAGACTAAATTGATGGCTTGAATGGTGCTTCAACGCAAAAGCAGAGCTCAAGCAAAACTAGTCATCTGTGAAGGGACAGTCCAAAAGACTCCCCTGATACAGTACAGGTTTTAAAAATAGCTAATATAACGCTTACTAACATAAGAAATTCAGGTTCATTTTCAAATGGAAGGTACCGACAATAATTAAGGGCTACATACCGATGGCGTCGGAGATTTCCTTGGTTGTCACCTGCCCATGTACTGACCTGACCCAAGTTACTTAATGTAGCTAATTGGCGACATATAAAAGGCTTGGTAAAGCTTGTGTTTGCAAATCGGTAAACACGAGTTCTAATCCTGCTTAAGAGTTAGTTGATTTCGCTCATTTAATGGTTCTATCCTAGAAATACTTTCTCTCTTCTATCTTTTCTTGTAATTTTTCTGTGAGGGTAATGCGACTGCGGTGATATCATATGGAAAAGTCGTTTCTAGCCAAGTTGCTCTCGAAACAAGAGCGATGACCTCAGCTTTGCATATTCGGAGGCGTCCTATGCAAATGTTATGTAAGATTATAGTTTTTTTATCGCTGGTCATTCTTTCAGCACGGAATAAATCTTTACACGAATCTATTTTTATGCTCTTGTTTTTCCTTACCAAAAATAAGTGAAGTGTTTTCCTCGGTTTCTCTGCTTTAGTAACACATTCTATTAATATCATTATGCAGGTATTTATCTTGGTATATTTTGTCATCAGTGTGAAGTCTTCTTTATTAGATTTGCTTTTTTTTTTTATTTCACCGCGAAACAGAACATTGTAAGTGAAATACGGCTTATTGTATATTCTGTAACTAGAGAGGAAAATGACAGGAATGCATGTGGTCTTCAAGTCGAGTACAGAGGCCGCTGGTCACGCAAGTCACTGGTCAGCATCTGTAATTCCCAATTAGAAGATTTTTTCAAAATATATTCGTCAAAAGGAAATATTGCTTATAATGCATATATCATCAAAAGGCTATTGGGTAAGTAAATAAAATGTATTACACTTACTTCGGTGGGACGGGGAACCCTATTTAGTGGTGTAATAGTACCCGATTTAATTGTAGGTGTATGTAATTTCATATCTTTTCTTCAGACTGTTGGGAGAAATGTTGTCCCAATATTTCCCCGGTCGGTAATCACACCTCCGAGGAATAGGTTATAGAGGACGTACAATGGACATTATTGATGCTAGTATTAACATCCATGAATTTTCATATGATTGGTCAAGGTCTGCTTATAAAATTGGTCACATTGAAGCACAGAGCTTTTGACCTCGGTGCACAGATGCTGCAGCATGAGTGGGATTTTCGAAACTTAGTATTCTTTGGCAAATAAGATGGCTAACCGTAAAGTATATTTTGAAAGACTAAAAATACCAGCAAAAAGTGTTTTTGAAAGATTAAAAATACTAGCAAAAAGTATATTTTGAAAGAATAAACATACACTGTTTCAAAGCAACGTTTTTACTAATATACCTATTAGTAATTTTTCCTCATTGGCGGTCACATTATCGTGATGTAGCATAGATAATCGTAATAATATGATGAAAACAGTTTGGTTCCTTGAAGTTCTACAAATGATGTGATGATGATGACAAAGATCATCATAATTATTACTAGTAATGATAGTTTCACGGAACTCTAATACAATAAGTTTACAAATAAAGTCCAGATTCTCCAGAGATCGTGCTTGAATAAAAAAAAAAAACGAATTCAAATAACGCATTGGTAAATGGAGACAAAACATTAATTTTCAATCATTCCAATGTCAACAAACAGAAAAGAGAATAGACAGTTATAACATAACTGGTTCTCATAGTTTGATCGATATTGATTCGTGTACCCTTTGGAGTTTTATGGTATTAATAATCATGCTTCTTTTGTTTCGTTTTAATTTTTCATAAAGTTTTTACTTTTTACTATGACTGAATGATGTTTTGCAATTGACTTAATGGATTAGCGATATGGCAATACAGATGACTGCAAAACAGACACGAAAGCTTTCCAGCATTTTCATACAAAAACTGGCAATGTGCAAAATGAGAGGCAGCGTGCAATTGAAAAATAAGAGAAATGTATAAGGTTATTGCTTCATAGGAAAGTTTGATTATAAATATTATATGCTATAAGGAATTAAAACGCGTTAACAAGCAAAGTAGTACTTTTTCTACAAAGACTCAGTTCCTCGTTGGACGAGTCGGTTACATGCCCGACTAACCGATCTCAGGGTCGGGGATCGATTCCCCGCTCTGCCAACAAGGAATCAGAGTGATTTATTTCTGGTGATAGAAATTCATTTCTCGATGTTCGGATTCTACAATAAGCTGTAGGTCCCGTTGCTACGTGACCAGTTGGTTCCTAGCCACTTAAAAGTATCTAATCTTTCGGGCCAGCCCTAGGAGAGCTGTTAATCACCTCGCTGGTCTGGTAAAACTAGAATATTCAGGGCATTCAGGACTGGGATTACCAGAAATGTTTATTATTCTGATGAGATATGGTAATCATGTCATGAAATCATTATGCACGCGTCTCAAATACTTCAGTGCAAGGCATTCATTATGCCGACAATGTCAGCTCTTGCAGAGCTAAAGTTGCTTGGGGTATCGTTAGCCCGAGGTCAATTTCTGAAGTTAGTCACATCTCTGTAGGCTCTCGGCATCCCCTGGACTCCGACATCCTTTTTGGATTTTCAGATTTAATTCCCCTTTGGAACATTGAAGACGATGGCTCTTTATTTGAGGAAACTTACCCATAAAAGACATAATAAAACGGGAGTTATGTCTGACATAAACTTCCTGTACCTGCCGTCAAAATTGGAATCAGTTAGAGAGAGAGAGAGAGAGAGAGAGAGAGAGAGAGAGAGAGAGAGAGAGAGAGAGAGAGAATCTCACCACCTGAGGAAAAAACATTGCTCTGGGCATTTTTTTCTGCTGGGTACTACCCAATTGAGATGGGGGCTTCCATAATCAGCATCAGGCTTGCAACTCTCCGGACGGGATATTGTTGCCAGGCAACCGAATGCCATTGGCGTGACAGACCTTTTACGTAACCTCTTCCAAAACTATTATGGTGTTCTATTAGGGAGTATCTGAGTGAAAACACGGAGGAGGGATGCGAGAATATTTGAACTGGGTAAAACGTAACCCCTTCCATCCAAGATTATTTTGGTGTTCGGTTAAGGAATATCTGAGAAAAAATACGGAGGAAGGGATAAGAGGACATCTGAACTGGGTAAATACAGAGGAGACGAATGTTTTGAAATGTTGGGTTGCTCAGTTGAATGTTGTTCCGTTTATCAATGAAGATTAGATAAAACCGCATGATGATAAATAGATCCTACCTAAAAGAAGCAGAGATATCTTAACAAAGTCTCGTATGGTTAGTGTTGTCCATTAAGGAAACGTCATGAATATGCAACTGTAAAAATTTTATGCATACGCGCGCGCGCGCGCGTGCATTTCTGCGTGCGTGATCAATAGTTGTACATTGCTTAGTTATTATTTTCATAAGAATATTAAATTAAAAACGCTTAAATGGCTCGCATAGCATGCACAATTCTTTATTAATGTTTTTATATTTGTAAAAAAAATTTTGTGCATATAATTACAATAAGAGAACTCCATGATTTAAGAGATTATCTAATAACACATCCTAGTTATACGGTTCGTTGGAGCTAATAAACTATTTGTTGGAAGTTCCTTTAAGCCTCTGGTTGACGGAGATTACTGTACAAATTGTTTAACTAGGCTTTGTGAAAACTTATAAAGAAATAACTTTATGCAGTGGGATAGGAGACTTTGGATACAAACATCGATAGCGCAACCTAAACATATCCGGTCATTTGCTCTACCCGTTCATTTGAACAGCACGAGTAGTACTCACAATATAAGCAGAGGGGAGAAAAGGGTATCTCGAAAATAGTAGATATTTAGCGAGAAAAGTGTCATGGAAAAAATCGACAGAACATCCCCAAAAAAAGAAATTCCAATGTAATTGTCAGTCCCTTTATTTTGTTGATGGTGAAGAAGTAATTAAACATCAGACAACTCAAATAAAACCGTTTGTATACCAGGAGGGGGAAAAGGGCAGCTGGAACTAAAACGGCGCGAATGGAAAAGTCAATTTTAAATCGGAACAAAATAAATCTGGCTGATAACAACGAGTTCTGCAGATGGCTGGAAAGTTGATGGCTATTACGTATATAGACAGTTTAAGCGAACGCCATTGGCAGGTAGCAGACAGCAGACAGCAATGCCTGACAGCAGCCAAAGCAGCAGCAATAGCCGTCAGACATTCTGTTTCATGGTGAAGCAAGATTTGAACCTAAAACTGGTCGCAAAAATGGCGATGCCGATTCCCGAGACCTGGTCACGCTGCTTCGAACTGGTCAGTATTCGGGCATCGGGTTTTATGTTTTTTTCTTTTTGTTTTTTGTGATGAAGGAATCGTGTACTTTTTGTTTTATTGCTTTGCTGAGTAAAGGAGGTATCGAGTTTCTGACAATCAACAAGAAAATGCTCAGTGACTATATGAGTGAGAGAGAGAGAGAGAGAGAGAGAGAGAGAGAGAGAGAGAGAGAGAGAGAGAAATTCGGCACAGTTATGGTTGCAAAATAACATCTTTGGGACGATTAGGTGTCTTTTAATTTATTGATTGATTTATATATCATTTAGAGGATTTCGAAGAAAATAACGAAGAATTTGGAATATTAGAGATGTACAAATAACCGAAATTATATCGTTACATTATTTTAGGAGTGTTCAAAATGTTTTTAAAGTATTACCAAGATACTTATAAATTTAATTACATAAAATGATTTAAGAACAATTGGAGTTATCAAAAGTACAAAATATGTAGGCTGTTACGTACTTTTTTGACAGATGAAAATTAAATACAAGAGTTTTTTTTTTTTTAAGTATATACTTTGGAATTCAGAAGAGGTCATATGCTTCAACGTCCAAATCGGTTTTTTTTTTTTTTATTATTACTCAACCCCCCAAAGTGTATCGAATTTGATGAATTTATATTGCCTGAGATTCATCGTTTATTTAATTGAAGTAATACGATTCCATCCTTAAAACACAATGAAAAAGATTATAGAGTTTGTAGCAAAACAATAAAAGTACTTTTAACTGATTAGAATAACGAACGAACGCCAGGGTTAAATATAGCAGTCGAGCTACAATTTTGGATGATTGAAATTGTTTTCTAACGAAAATCTTTTAAAGGAAAAATTCGTGGCAATTGGGAGCAGTCGAGCGATGAGTAAACTACTTGCAATTTAACTTTTCAATCGTCAACCTTAAAACTCGGCGATGACAACGAAAACCCTGTTGACGAAATAACCAGAGTTAAAATTGATAACAAACCACGAAAAATGAGAAAAGTTACGAGAGGGCTGAAATGATTTCATGTACGATGCATAATATGCAACATAATTCTCAATGGGCATCATAAAAAAATAAACCTCTTTTTAAATTTTTGAGAAAGAACGTAAAAAGGAAAATTGTTGATGAGGATATCTAAATTAGTTTTAACGAATTGCATAACTAAAGAAAAGCACAGATTTTAAGAGAAAGAAGGTAGGGATGTATTTTGGTGATGGAGATTTCCTTTCCTGAAAGAAATTTTCATTTTAAGGAGCGTGCATATATCAGAGGAAGTTTCTTTTCATGGGAAAACTCTTGACAATGTTTAGAAGTCACCTTCAATAGGGGAGAAAATCTGAGACTGGCCATAAAGCATTTTATGGTGCTGCTTGGTAGCGCTGACATTTTTACTGTGGTGCAAAGATTTATTACGAGGAATGTAAGACGGTATTTTAGAATTATGTATATATTTAAAAAGGAATGAATTGATGAATTGCTAATTCTCTCTCTCTCTCTCTCTCTCTCTCTCTCTCTCTCTCTCTCTCTCTAATGTAAAAAAACATCTTTTATAGACAAATTTCCATATAATTTTTATAAATACTACCTAAGCGGACATTGGGCAAGAATTTTCCTTTCTGATGATTAGATCAAAAACTATAAAAAAAAAATGCAGGAAGTAATGGCGACCGACTTCGAGACATTTTTACAAAAATAAATGAGAAAAGCGAGTACTAACTGCAGTGGGTAGCTTAAGGGGCACTGTAAACAGTAGAAATAAAAAACTACATATTTGATATGATATCATGATTAAAAGGCGTCTGCAAAATCATGTACGAGCGTCTAGTTGAACATATATGCAAAGACATGTAGGATAACACTCCTTATAGATAAACTACCCAAGAAAGCTGTGTATGTACTGACACAGGGATGGACAGAAATAACTGCTGTCTAAGAATCTGTCTTCTTGGAGTTCACTGTATTATGGAAATGCAAACTCAAGAATGAACAGCGAGAGGAATAAAATGATTAATGGTCGTTTGTGCTATTATTGCTATCATTTTATAATAATATATATAATACAATTATTTCAAAATACTAGACAAATAAGCTGCGAAGTTGAGAAACAGTGGTCCATTTCTTAGATTTATTTGGCTCAAGATATCTTTCATAATATTTTAATTTAAAGTTCCTACTTAATTTTATTCGAACAAAAGAAATATCCATAGTTGTTCACGAAACTTAGGTAGATATACAATGGAAATAAATCACGCCGAAAAGAGAGAAAACATTTGATCTAAAAACCGACAGAGTTTGCATAACAATCGTAAAATCTATAAACGTTCGAGCCTTCCCGGCGCTTGGCTAATGGTCAAGACGTAAATGAAATGCAAACCATTCATGCGAGTACATTAAATATTGAAGGGTAAAAAAGGCCTCTAAACCGATCAGCCATATGCAAGAAAAACCAAATTTTAGCTTCGAGCCAAGTGCAGATAACCGATAATTAACGTTATATGAGAGGGAGGGAGGTGGGGGGAGGGGGAAGGGATAAGGCCTGGAGGTTTAGTGTAAGAAAATACTAGCGACGAACCATTGCAAGTAATAGGATCACCCCCTTGTAAAAATAGTTCCTTCCACCATTTACCAAAGGTTTAGTTGCCCTGTCTTTGAACTAGTCGGTCTTTGTGCTTCGAGAAGGTCTTTCCCAGGAGCCACTGATTCTTTTTCCAATTTTTTAAATTGGTATCTCATGGCCAGCTGATGCTAGTGATCGAGCTGGTAAAGAAGCCTGAAAAGACTATGTGGAGAGAGAGAGAGAGAGAGAGAGAGAGAGAGAGAGAGAGAGAGAGAGAGAGAGAGAGAGAGAGATTTGGCTGTGAAAAATTGTTTGTGAGAATCAGTGTACGTTAGCTAATGTCAAAAAGCTTCAAAACATCATCTGTATTCAAAGCGCGATTTATGAAGTACTGAGCATTGAAAAAGGGTAATTGGAAATGCATGTTAACATTACCGAAAAATTGTAAACTGATACCGCAATTACATATATAACAATATGTAAATGGAAAGCATTGCCTATTTTACAACCATGTGGATAATATCCATAAAGTCAATCAACATAAAGACTGACAAATATGAGAAAAGAAATTTATAAAGGAAATTCACGCTTGAATACAGTACTTATATCATTATTCAGCTTAGCGGAAGGAAATAGTCAGCCTGTTCTCGGTTAACTTTCTTAACACCCGTTAATTCTCCCCTTTTCGATTTTAACCGTTGGTTGGCACCAATTCTTAGTCTGTTCACTAAAGTTGTGCATTCTCTGGAATTCTCCCTACACTTCTGTGTTTCCAGATTCATATTTTCTTTTCTCTTTTCAAGAAAAGGCTCTTTCTTTCTCCTCTGAATTTGGCACCAACTATATTTTGGCATCTAATTTTGCCCTTTACATTTAAAGCTAGTTAAAAGAAACTAGTTTTCATTAAGACAAAAGGTCGCTGTTCCATCGGCATTGACGCAATGATATTACGGCCTGACTTGAACATATTAGAGAATCATGTTGCTCTCCATTTCTAATAATCAAATGGAAGTAAAGTATGGTTAGAATACTTATTCTACAGAAAAATACATTACCATTTCCCCATGAGAGAAATTATAGCGACATTCAACAGATCACTCTCGAGAGAGTACTAACACTCCTTCATTCTGATTGATTAAGGCTTTGTAAATGGTGGTACTTGAGCCTAAGTGAATGCAGTTTTTTCATAAAGTGAAAAGTATTTTCTGTAAAATATGATAACAAAGTTACCTAAGAAAACGAAGTAAGTATAATGATTATCCTTAATTTGCAAGAATGTACTACTGTTTGAAATAAGAAAAAAATCATGTGACTCAATAGTTATCCCATTCTATTACGTAATATGACCTTCTGGTATCAATTTTGGACATGTGGGGAGGTTTATAAGATCGGCGTTTTATTTTGGGGTTTACTAAGTTAAAATGAATCTGTGTTTTCTTGATCTTAAAAGATTCCATTCCTTATTCTCCCAGCAATATTAATTTTTCTATTTTTATATCAGTTTCTTTTAAGATATATACCAAGATATCATGCGGAATACGTGGGAATCTTTTATTGTTTCTTTGTTATACTGTGAATATCGTTTCAGATAAATGATCAATTCATGTTTGATCAAACCTGTAAGGAAGAAATAATCGACATGACTAAGATACATTGGGATTCTGGTTAGGGAAAATCATGCTTTATATAAAGCAAAATTATGTTCCTAATTGTTTTAAGTTTTAAGAGGATTGTACGAAAAAGAGAAAAGAAAAAAAAATAACAATAAGAGAAAAAATTTAACTTAGAAAAACTACAAGAATAACAAAAACAATTCCTAGGTTGCTATAAATGGAAACATTTGGTATGATTCTTCATGATGATTTTATCTTCGCCATAAACATATCTTCCTTGCTGATGAGGTACTAAATTTTCATAACGGCGTCATTGGAATTAGCGTTCGACTAGAATTAACAGTCAGAACAAATATGCAATTATAGGGAGGTCTTTGTGAAAACAACAGTGTTAGCTTGGATACCGAACAGGTTTTTCCACTAAACTCTAAAAACAACAATTAAATTAAAACCTTGCTGTCATTATACATCACCTCTGAAATAATGGTTTAGCCTGTGAGGCGAACAGATTATTTCTCCCATAAAAATGATAAATAGTTATGATAGATAGATTTCTAATTAAATAACATTTTGTATCACCATTTTTGTTTTGGTAAGATAATGACTGTCCCGCTTGTCGTTACAGATTATGGAAATTTAGAGTTTTCCTATGACCAGCAGAAAACCGAATGTACTACTACTACTACTACTACTACTACTACTACTACTATACTACTACTACTACTACTAATAATAATAATAATAATAATAATAATAATAATAATAATAATAATAATAATAATTACCGTAAACTTATATCATCTTTACTATTATAATTTTATTATCAGTCCGGTAGAACTTCCTCTTTGGAGAATAACCTTTCAATTCTCAGCAAATATTTAGGGAGAGAGTTTCTACTCTCTGCTACAGCGAACCACAGCGATTAATAGCTACGTAATTCACTTAATAAACTAAATTATAGTAGAAGTAATGGACTTCAGGAAACAGACCTTAATCGCCTCTCCCCGCCCAGGGATCGATCTAGGGGCACTCTCTAATAAGGCAAAGCTCCATGTCCCTCTCTCTAATTGTAATTACCAATGCGTCTAGCAGCCTGTTTCAATGTATTTATTCATATGTGGAGTAATAGTATGAATAAAGAGTGTCATATAGCCTCAGTTTCATTAATAGAAGTTCCGTTCTTATTTATGACGTAATGTTTGTTTTTTGTCCCTTACAGTAATAAACAAAATTCTTCACCGAGCGTTTTTCCCTTTCCTCTAATTTTGCAAAGCTAAATATTACCGTGTTTCCTCATATGTTAATATGTCGACTCCTCTCCCTCTACCCCAGTCATCCAGTAGCCCTTAACCCCCTCCCCCACAAAAAAAAGCATAATTTACCAACTTTAGACGGGAGATCTAAGCAAACTTTCCAGTGCTTCCGAGACGACTTTCGCTCACAGATAAATTCAAGTCTCGAATAAATGTAAATGTTCAGTTTTACGCGAGATAAGACTTGTTGCATTAAATGCAAGGGGAATTACACTGTCGTTGTCTGATTACGAAATTATAAATTGTTGTACTGTGTTTTCCTTGTATAGCGTTATGGAAATGGTTTGAATTTTTTTTTTTTTTAACGTTTTATGCTAAATAGTGTTTGCAAGTTAAAAATGTGAACCACAGTCTTGGTTATGTTGACCATTCCGAGGAGCATGTTAAGTGTGCTTTCATTGCTGGCACCGATAACTTTATCACATCGCTCTTTGAACTGAGCAACGTAAAAAAGAAAAAAAAATAAGTTTAAATTACACACATTACGAATTATACCAATTCATAGAAGGGATCATATCTATTTAACCATAAGGAAACTAGGGTTAGCTGTGAATTCGCAAACTTTTCGACATGTGTGACATTAAAAAAAAAAAAAGAAAATTAGCACTACTTGGCAACGTCACGTCGAATCTGAGAATCCAGACGATACAAAAAGAATCATGTCGCATGATATTTGAGCACCACTGTACATTTTATAAAATATATATATATATATATATATATATATATATATATATATATATATATATATATGTGTGTGTGTGTGTGTGTGTGTGTGTGTGTGTGTGTGTGACTGGTAAAAATGTTCTGTTACAACAGAATTCCATCTAATAAAAACACCAAAACATAGAGAGAAAAGTACTATATTTCAGAGACTGCTGTCTTCCTCTTCAATCTCTGAAATATAGTACTTTTCTCTCTATATTGGTGTTTTTATGGGCTCCTTTTATTATATATATATATATATATATATATATATATATATATATATATATATATATATATATATATATATATATATATATATATGTATGTGTGTGTGTGTGTATGTATATATGTATATATGTGCACATTTATACACACACACACGCACACACACACACACATATAAATATAAATATATATATATATATATATATATATATATATATATATATATATACTATATATATATATATATATATATATATATATATATATATATATATATATATATATATATCATTCTAGCTACAAATGTCCTTTAATATCTAATTCGCTCTACCTCGGAATTGATATATTTTCATATATGCACCGAAGGGGAATTTTTAGTTGATAATAATTTCGTCCCCTCATGGGATCGAACTACCGTCCAACGGCGGTTCGATCCCATGAGGGGACGAAATTATTATCAACTAAAAATTCCCCTTCGGTACATATATGAAAATATATCAATTCCGAGGTAGAGCGAATTAGATATTAAAGGACATTTGTAGATCGAATGATTTATATGAATCACGGTGATGTGATAATAATACGTACCTATATATATATATATATATATATATATATATTATAATATATATATATATATATATATATATATATATACACATATATATCGAGCTACAATGTCCTTTACTATCTAATTCGCTCTACCTCGGAATTAATATATTTTCATATATGCTTAACCGAAGGGGATTTTTTTTCTCGATAATAGACTTCCCTGGACCAGGGTTCGCGCCCTGGTCTAGGCAAGTCTATTATCGAGAAAAAATTCCCCTTCGGTTAAGCATATATGAAAATATATTAATTCCGAGGTAGAGCGAATTAGATATTAAAGGACATTGTAGCTCGATATATGTATATGAATCACGGAAATGTGATATGACTACCATACTAATAATACCCACATCGTTATATACAATAATGACAGATATATATATATATATACCCAATAATAAGAACAACACAATATATATACATACATATAAGAAATATATATATATATATCATATATATAATAGATTATATATATATATTATAATTATATATATTATATTTATATACATATTTATCGATGTTTATGATTGCATATAAAAGAAAGGAATTCATAACTTAGTGTAGACTTAATTCCTTTAATATTAATATATGCAAATCTTATTGGAAATGCGCAAAAAAAATCAGCAAAATTTTTTCTTATTTATTTACTAAGTTAAGATTGAGCCCTCTTTAACTTCCCGTATAAGGGCCTAAATAGCAAAAGTTTCTAGATAAGCTCCTCTAGGTGAGTTATAGATCTCCGGTCTATTACGAAAAGTTTTCAGATGTTAGAAGAAGTGGCTGTCTTTTGGACTGATTACGCTGTAGGGTTACATTGCATGTCCATAACGGTAATATATCTTTTCGTGATATATGTAGGCGCTGGAAACTATGATGGTATTGTCCTAAGTGTAGAATTTTGTAAGCACATTATTGACGGAAGTGAAGTACATTATTTACGGAAGTGTATAGACACATAACCTTAATGGGAGAACTTTGACAGAGCGAAGTGAACGCAAGAAGTAAATATCAGAATGCATATCTTAACAATCAGATCAGATATGCTATTTCGATCAATTGTGCTCTACAATATACAAATATTAATGATTATCAGTCACTCATTGGCATCAAAATTTATGATTTCAATCACGTTAAAACGTAAGTTTCATAAAAAAAACATTAAATATAAAGATACTAAATTATTTATCTGTCTGTCTGTCTGTCTATCTTCATTCCTCATTAAATATAAAACACGTGAAATTTTTATTTCAAAATCCTCGGCGCCAAAAAATAAATAAATCAATAAATAAATAAATAAATAAATAAAGAAATAAATAAATAAAAATAAGTATAAACTAATGGTGTCGCCTACTCATAGTTATATTTGTGACAACGTAACAACGTTCAATACTAATATTAATGAAGAAAAGATAGTTAAATAAGAATAAAAAAGACTATATATTTTTTAAATGCATAATTTATTACATTATTTTTCTAGAATGAAACCAAAGTGAATGTTTCTAACTTCACTATGTACAAATCAAAGAAGTCAAGCAAAAGATTCTTAAAGAAAATCTCTTACCCTAACGTTATAAAACGAGCTTTTGCAGCAGGAGAGCAAGATAGTGGAATCCTTGGGGCTTTCAGCTGAAGTACGCTGATATTTGTGACGGAAAAAAGACGCCAGGAATTATGAATGGCAGAAGTTAAACTGAATAGCGCCCTGGGAATTGTATTCATGAACGCATCATTAATGAGAATTTTTCGACGCGTACGGTTGATAATTATGACTTTCTCTGATAAATATTCTGGGATGATTAAGAGGTTCTGGATTTCTTTCTCCACTGATTTCTAAGAGATCTTGATTCCTAAAATGACTCCCCTCGAAATACAGGGAAATGGAATGGCGATATTTAAAGAAAAGAATAAATATAATGACAAAAATAAGTGCTTTTTATGGTAATGAACATCTTACTGTTGGGAGGATGGAGCAAATGAAATGCCATTGGTCTGAATATCATCTTGCCGCCTCGACCGTCAGTCGACAATACTTGGAAATGACTATTTTTTAGAGTTTTTGGGATTAAATATAATTGGTTTCTCGATTTAAGTCAATTGTATAAGCACACTTCTTTAAATTTACTGATATTTTACAAGTCCAAGGTCCTTGCGAAATCTGCTGCATCTTTCTAGACAACACTCTTACACTACCATTCACCTATCTCCATTATTCTATATTCTCTAAACGACCGGAGCACTACTTTGTGGCCTTGAAGTATCGCACAATTTTATTTTATTTATTCATTTCTTTTTGTCTTGAAAATGAGGTCTTCATCCAAACAGAACTCTACTCGTCAAATACTTTGGCTGACTATTTCTGCTAAACTGCGATAAAATGAAATGTCTTGAAATACAATTGATCAATAACAAATATCTTAATCGTCTAATGTACTACCGTTCACTGAAAAAGAACACCTGAACGAACATCACTCAAAATTAACGTCATCATTAAATGAGATCCACCGTCTGATCACGCCAGTGTAAAGATGACTGGCAGCCAGGCAATGTTGATTTCCTCAGTAGCTATATCTTTCCAAAATATGCATTAACTATCGCTTACGTTCCTATACTTTCTCTCTCTCTTTCTATCTATCTATCTATCTATCTATCTATCTATCTATCTATCTATCTATCTATATATATTCTATCTATCTGTCTATATATATATATATATATCTATTCTATCTATCTGTCTATATATATATATATATATATATTATATATATATATATATATATATATATATATATATATATATATTGGTGATGCTAAATAACTGTCGTCGATAAAACCGACATTTAAAAAAATGAAGTATATTATATGCGGCATTTCCTTCTAAACTAATTTTCAGATTCTTTCAATTTTCAGTCTTTCTTCCGCGAGGACAATTCTTCTAAATCTCGCAAAAGGATGGAGATTTGTGTAAGTAAAGGCACAACAAAAATTTAGGATGTGGGATTTCACAGAGCCTTTGGCATAGTGTGGCTAAGGTGGCAATGATGATGGTACTAATGATGATGCTGAGGACGACGAAGAATTTCAGTAGCAACGCGGTCAAATGCAAGAGATCACCCATTAGGTATCAAATGACTTTTGAATTTATAGGACCCCACACAGACCCACACACTTCATCTTACCTGTCTGACTGACTTCCTCACAACAAGCATCTGACAAACGCGCCAAGCACACGCATACAAGAAAAACAGCAGATATCACGCATCATTGGTACATATATTTGCATTCATATTAATGTTAAGTTCATTGTATCATTCTTAGCACAAGCATTATGTCAGCATTCCAGCTATATGCATCATAACTTTATTCGTGTCTTGTATATTGATATATGTACTATATCTTTCCATCCTCCAACTTACACAATTAATTGTACTCTGACCTCTGTTTTGTTGGCCTTATGTCAGGCATTACATTCCCGCTCTCAAGAGCTACTGACCGGTCTGTTTGTCGTTTGAACAACTTAGTAAGTTTGTAGACCGAGCTTTTTACTGACGCCTCGCTACAGA
>NC_087201.1:147644207-147657251 GCF_015104395.2 Macrobrachium nipponense
TCAACTTTCAAGTGAATAACTATTCTCGCAATTTAGTTGCTAAATTCATTTTTTCTTATGAACTGGACCCGATGTGGTTGGATATTACCCTTTATGATAGATTTATAAGTGAATAATTTCACTCTTGAGTACGAGAGTTATTGTGTGTATTTTGTAACTGGCTCTGATTATGATATGTCGTATTTGTTATAATATATTTACTGTCACATATATACATAAATATATATATATATATATATATATATTATATATATATATATATATATATATATATATATATATATATATATATATATATATATATAAGTGTGTGTGTGTGTGTGTATGTGTGTGTGTGTACGTGTGTACGTGTGTACGTGTGTGTGTGTGTATTTAATACTGGCATTATATATAATGAACTCAAAATACGACGTATCGAAATCACAGCCAGTTACAAATTACGTAGGATAATTCTCGTAATGAAGAGTGCAATTAGTCACAAACACACACACATACATGCAGACATATACATACACTCACAAAACACACATATAGGGTTGGGATCACTCCAGTAACCCATTAACCCTTTCTCCTTAGTCATGTATCCAAAAGCGAAAAAGATCCCCTACCAAATTAGCGGAACTTCCCTTGATGATTTCCTCTTATTCCCAAGACCTTTTGGAAATTGGCCCACTCAGCTGAAGTTTCACTTCCCGAGGCAGAGCGTCTCAAGACATTATCAAGATTTTCTTCGTCATTCACGAGCAAACTAGCTTGACCCGAATTATTATTTGAGGACTCTTATCCTTTCCATTCTCGCTCTCCCAAGAATTGAATTCGAAGCATTGGAGAGAGAGTGGTAGTTTCCAGAGATTACTTTTTTAACGACCAGGCTTTGGAATTGATGTCATGACGATAACAGGCTTCGAGAATTACTATTTTAACTATATATATATATATAATATATATATATATATATATATATATATATATATATACATCTATATGTATATATATGTATATATTATATATATATATATATATATATATATATATATATATATATATATATATATTTCATATATGTTTAACCAAAGGGGAATTTTTAGTCGATAAGAGATTTGTCTGCTCACGGGCTCGAACCTCGATGGTTTGCGCCCGTGAATAGACGAATTTCTTATCGACTAAAAAATTCCCCTTTGGTTAAACATATATGAAAATATATTAATTCCGATGTAGAGAAAATTACATATTAAAGGACATTTGTAGCTCGATGTGTATATGAATCACGGTAAAATGAAATGACTCTAATATATATATATATATATTATATATATATTATATATATATATATATATATATATATATATATATATATATATATACTCGTATTCATGATAAAAATATATTTTCGTATCAGTTCTAGTGAACCGAATAACATACCACAAACTATAAAGGTTCCAAAAATGCCTCTCAAATTCTGTCCTCACACGTTGGGGTGGGGTGGGGGGGAGGTCTTGATGGACCTTAGAAACTTCAAGACCGGATATTTGTAATTTCCGGTGTAAAAGACCTTTAATAGCCTGTTGTAACCATTTCCTGGATATTGGTCAATGACTACCCTCCTTGGCCAGTTGGGACTGTGAGTGATCACAGAGACCAATTGAAGGGGCTTTAGTAACAAAAGGCTCTACTAAATATTAGAATATTATGAGAATATTTTGTCCTCCCAGGGGAATGGATATAAACAGACAAATCTTCAATGGATTCATTACCCAGTTAATGTTAACTGGAGAAATTCTGAATAACGACATTCCTGATCTAAACATATTTGATATCATGAAGCAGCAACATTGAATATTCGAATTAATGTCCATTTATACTTTCTTAAGTTCCAATAGTCATTTTGAAAAGAGTGAACATTAATTCTGAAATAATTGCCTAATTAATTATCTAAAGATGTAACTCCACCGAAGTCCAAAATGAAAGTGTTTGTATATGAAGGCTTGAGTGTTTGAGAGTATGTGCATTTTTAGGAAGCTAGAATCATTTTTCAGTCGATGTGAAAATCATAATTTAATATAATATGGTGTTATAAGTCTCTAGTTTATATTTCGATCGAAGTGACCTTACTATCTGCCTCAGTGAGGTCATATATGTATATATATATATATACATATATATATATATATATATATATATATATATATATATATATATATATATATATATATATATATATATATATATATACGTGTATATATTTATTTAGTTGTAAATCTTGTCAATCCTGAAGTGTGAAGGAAAATGTCAGTGATAAATGCTAACAATAATAACATTAGAATTTATAGACTGAAAAGAAAAATACATCCTTTCATCTTACATGAAGCGTTTGATGATTCTTCAAACAATTACACGTAAATTAAGTGATACCGTAATAAAATTGGCATCATTGCAAAAATTGATGCTATTAAATTAAATCACTTAATCTGTTTATACAATATCCCAAAGAACGGGGAGCTTTGAAACTAATGTTCTGTAACTACAAAGATAAGAGAAAAAATATCTTAATTTCATTGTTCATTCTCTCTTTGTTCCTTAATCTTCACTTCAGTAATGAAATCTCTTATTTTCCTGCTCACTCTTTATTGACTTGCCTTCTCTTCCCTTGTTCTCTTTCGGTGATTGGGCACTGGGACATGGGATGTAAGTGAACTGAGACTATATTAGGCCTGTCAATAATAGTGACATGATCTACTATCATGGCTAAAAGGGGAATGTGCCAGTCACCCCTATGAATTAGAAATGATTCAGTTATGGCAACATCAAATAATTCGGTTTCCATTGGTAACGGGTGACGTCAAAAACTGTAGACGAATTCATACCAAGTAACTTTAATTACCAGAGTAAATCATAAGTGGTTCGACGACGGCTACATACGTAGATTTAGCCATTGCATGTCTTTAAGACTGAAATTTACGCTTCAAAAACAATGCATCTAATATAGTGTTCTTTGTGGTATTTTTCCTGCGAGTATAAACAATGTATGCTATGTTATTCATTGAGTTTATTTTCAAATTAAATGAATAAAAATATATATAATATACTTCCAGGAAGTTAAATAGGAAACGATATCAACTTGGGAAAATGCTTCTTAGCTGGATTTAATGCTGACAATCTATACTGCTTTTTCTATGAAAAGACTCTGATTTATAATTCAAAGTAAGTAATCCTCATATTTATATAATAAATAAAAAGAGGAAAGTAAAATTACATACAGAAGTTTGGCGAACGAATGTTTGTGCTCGTTTAAATCATTTTGGGAATTTCTTTTCATTGTTTCTTTCATAATTTATTAGAATTAGTTGGCCATATTGACGCTCATTTTTTACCTTTGTAAAACTTCGATGATATAATGCAGCCTGTAATTAAACATTTTGGTTTCGTTTGTTATTTTTTCAAATTCAAAAGGAGGTGTGAGTAATTAACGTTCAGTTCTTTACGATGGTGACAGCAATTCCATTAGGCATCCATTCAAGACTGACTCCTTTTCATCAGTTGGAGACTTACGGAGGTGAAGTGAGGAAATGTTCTTTTTACCAATCGTCTCCCTTCAAATTCTTCGATTATATCTGTTGGAAGTTAAATAGGAAAATGATCTTTTATGCTTCCTCCATTGACAACTCTCATAACACATTGAATCAATATTCGACGGAAAAAGTTCAATACTGGCTTGGCCTAGCTTAAAAGTTCTTTAGTATTATTGCATTAATAACTTAACCTTTTGTTTTTGAAGCTTATGGTATGGATATTATCCATACACTGCACAGCCTTTATTTATTAGGGATGTGTTTCCCAGAACCCCTCCGGTTTTTCCTCACATTAGACAAATAAGAATGTTTACGTTCTACTATCTTAAACAGTAAAGGTGGTTTCGTGCCCAGGATTTGAAGCTTATTTTTTTCATAAATTACTTCTAATTGCGTTAACGAAATTAAAGATAAACATATAATCGTGGTGAGAAGGTTACCTTTTTATGTATGAGTGGAATGAATATACCTGGATTTTTTCAGGCAACATTGATGAGACAGGTCTGATAATTCTAGGTTGAGAAAACAGGATTTGATGTATTCTTTTTCTTCTTGTAGTTGCTTAGGATCTTCAAAACAAAGACAAACAATTCTTTTATTTTGTTGCAGTGTTGTACGGAAAGAAGAGACGAACAAATGAATTAGTATTTATTAGTTTTGTGAGTATTTCTCTCTCTCTCTCTCTCTCTCTCTCTCTCTCTCTCTCTCTCTCTCTCTCCTTCTAAAACGTCCATTTTGGTAGAAGTATCATTTACCGTTGTTAAATAAATGCTTTTCGTTGATCCTCAGATTCCACTGTTTATAGGATGTTTATTTCTTTCTGCTGTCCAGCCTTTGAAATTTCCTCCTTCATTTCTGTAAGTAACATCTTCCGCTAGAGAGACAAGTTCCTCTTCCTTTTAAAGTTGAGAATGATTCTTCCTTTTTTATTTCTTTTTCTGGTCTGATTTTTTTTTGTTTTTGGTTTTCTGGCTTGTGTTTGTCTCACAATGCATGAGTTTCTGGGTGTATATTTTCCTGATTCAACCAGTCTCTGACTTTCTGCACTTCACCTGGTCCCTACGATTATCTTCATATATCTTTGAATAGTAAGCAAAGTAGACACAGTTATATCTGAAAATTATTTCAAGCGAATCCCTTTTAATTTGCAGAAAAATATCTGTTCACGAAGACCAAATATCAAGCATATAATGTCAATCCAGGTCATTGGCCAAACCGTCGACCTTGTAAATGACACTTGCAACGGATGTACTCATCAGACGACAAGATCGGAACGATAATAGGTAATGAATAGGATCGATAATGGGGATATGGAAGTAAGGTTGGATGTGATGACGCGTGGATGAAAGATTGGTCCCCTTAATGACTACAGAGACGATTGATACGCCTTCCGGGAGCCCCATTAGACTCTTACATTATTCGTGATTCTACGCTGCCGATCTACAGAGACTTTCTTATCAAGGTCGACATCAGAAGGAATTGCCTTGAGCTTGCATTTTTTGGTGATAAATGGAATGGTTACATTAATATTTAAAACTGTTCTGTTAAAAATTGTGGATGTTTTTGTTGATGGATGTTTTCTTTAAAGAAAAACATTCACTTACTTGTAATTTCATTGTTCATCCTATTTCATTAATACTAATGATAACAATAAAGTGATACTACTATAATATTGATTTTTTTTACTGAAAAGCGTAATTTACATTTTGAAACTAATCATGAATAACCCATATACTTAATACTGTTACATCTGCATCTTGACTTTACCCACATATTACGAGCACCTTCAGTATTATATGTGAAGAATGATGAATTTAATGATGTACCAGGCGCCGTTCACAACAGATGGATTTTATTTTTACTTAACTATATGAGATGAAGTAAAAATATTTTGTTTATTAATTTCAGTTGAACAAATATCAAGATGTTCTTAGAAACTCGCCCACAGTTGTGTGCTAAAATTCAATCTGCTTCTAAAACCTTATAGTGGTAAGTGGTTTCTGATTGCACTCCGTGATTTTTTAAATTGTATTATTAACTAATCAAATATTGTTTAGATAAAAAGTTCTTTCAGTAATAAATTTAAAAGATTATATATAAAACTGCAAGCTCTCACTTTTATTGAGTCTGGTAATTTAATGACAGTGACTTCAGTCTTTTCCATCGAGAACTCTTAATCAACTCTTGGCGAAATCAAATTTCTGCAAAGGAGTTGAAATTATATAGTGTTGCCCGAGAGTTTATTTTACGTTATAGAGCGAACATTTTACGTCCTACTCAATTCCCCTCATGAGTTCGTTTTTTCGTATTAGCTATTTTTTCTGTTTCCACGAAATTCGGCGCAATTACATGAGCTCATCAAACTAAAGCTTCATTTTCAACCTACAACCTTATTATTATTATTATTATTATTATTATTATTATTATTTTTTTATTTTTTTTTTTTTTTACTCTATCACAGTCCTCCAATTCGACTGGGTGGTATTTATAGTGTGGGGTTCCGGGTTGCATCCTGCCTCCTTAGGAGTCATCACTTTCCTTACTATGTGTGCCGTTTCTAGGATCACACTCTTCTGCATGAGTCCTGGAGCTACTTCAGCCACTAGTTTTTCTAGATTCCTTTTCAAGGATCTTGGGATCGTGCCTAGTGCTCCTATGATTATGGGTACGATTTCCACTGGCATATCCCATATCCTTCTTATTTCTATTTTCAGATCTTGATACTTATCCATTTTTTTCCCTTTTTTCCCTCTTTCTCTTCAACTCTGGTGTCCCATGGTATTGCGACATCAATGAGTGATACTTTCTTCTTCACTTTGTCAATCAACGTCACGTCAGTTCTGTTTGCACGTATCACCCTATACCGTTCTTGATACCCATAGTCCCAGAGGTATATTTGCGTGAATCGTTTTCTATCACTCCCTCAGGTTGGTGCTCGTACCACTTATTACTGCAAGGGTAGCTGATGTTTCTTGCACAGGCTCCAGTGGAGGGCTTTTGCCACTGAATCATGCCTCTTTTTGTACTGGTTCTGTGCAAGTGCCGAGCATTCACTTGCTATGTGGTTTATGGTTTCATTTTTCATATTGCACTTCCTACATATGGGAGAGATGTTATTTCCGTCTATCGTTCTTTGAACATATCTGGTTCTTAGGGCCTGATCTTGTGCCGCTGTTATCATTCCTTCAGTTTCCTTCTTTAGCTCTCCCCTCTGTAGCCATTGCCAATTGTCATCGCTGGCTAGTTCTTTAGTCTGTCTCATGTATTGTCCGTGCATTGGTTTGTTGTGCCAGTCCTCTGTCTGTCTGTCTTTCTCCTGTCTCTGTATATTTCTGGGTCTTCGTCTACTTTTATCAGTCCTTCTTCCCATGCACTCTTTAGCCACTCGTCTTCACTGGTTTTTCAGATATTGCCCCAAGTGCTCTGTTCTCAATGTTGACGCAGTCCTCTATACTTAGTAGTCCTCTCCCTCCTTCCTTTCGTGTTATGTATAGTCTGTCCGTATTTGCTCTTGGGTGTAGGCTGCTTTGTGTATTGTCATATGTTTTTCCTAGGTTTTCTTTTCCTGATCTAATAGCTGCGGTAGTTCGCGCCTTCGTTCCATTCCACTATTCCTTGCGCCTGTAATCTGATTGACTGGCACTGCCCATTGGTGTTTATGGCTTTTATCATATTTCCTCCATTGAGTTTTGACTTGAGTATCGCCTTGAGTCTCTGTATATATTCTTTCCTGATCGTGTCCTTCATCTCTTGGTGTTTTATATCCCCTCCTTCCATTATTCCCAGGTATTTGTATCCTGTCTCATCTATGTGTTTGATGTTGCACCCCCATCTTGGTAGCTTTATCCTTCAGTTCTCGTTACTTTGCCTTTTTGTATGTTGACTAAGGCGCATTTTTCTATTCCAAACTCCATCCTGATGTCCCCAGATACAATCCTTACAGTCTGGATTAGGGTATCTATTTCCTTGATGCTCTTACCATACAGCTTGATGTCGTACATGAACATCAGATGGTTGATTCTGTTGCCTCTTTTCTTGAGTTGGTACCCAGCATCCATCTTCTATAGTACTTTTATCATGGGAATCATGGCTACTACGAAGAGTAGTGGGGACAGTGAGTCGCCCTGGAAGATCCCTCTCCTGATATTAACCTCTGCTAGTCTTATTCCAGAGCTTGTAGGTATTGTATTCCAGTTGCGCATTGTATTTTTGAGGAAGCTGATGGTGTTTTCCTCTGCCCCATATATTTTCAGGCATTCTATTAGCCATGTGTGTGGTATTATGTCGAAGGCTTTCTTAGGTTGGTTTTCCTTCTCCTACTGTTTTTCATTACCATTTTGTCTATCATTATTATTATTATTATTATTATTATTATTATTATTATTATTATTATTATTATTATTATTATTATTATTATTATTATTATTCAGAAGATGAGCCCTATTCATATGGAACAAGCCTACCAAAGGGGCCATTGACTTAAAATTCAGGCTTCGAAAGAATATTGTGTTCTTTAGGTAGAAGTAAGACGAGGTAAAGTGATATACAGAGAGAAGAGACCCTCTGATTAAAAAAATTAATAAATTAACAAGTACATAAAAATTTATTAAAATGCAAAGAGAAAAGTATTAGCTTTCACCTAGATTCTGGTATTAAATCAATGTTTGATATCAAACGTATTATTGATAATGAAAAAAACCCCAATCCTTAACACACCAACGCGAAATTGAGCGCATGTAAACATAAACACTTGCATATACGTAAATAAGAGTTTTTATTATCTTTTTACGTAAAAAAGGGTTCTCTATATACAGATTTTCATGTTTACATTATACCGACCAAAAGTAAACCATCAATATAGGTAACGATATTTTTCAATATACGAAAGAGCATTTTGGATTATTTTATATGCAAGTTTCCATGTGTCACTCTCCTACTACACGAAGAAAAATATTACACCTGAATTGAGAAAATGCTAAAAGTTAATTTTGTTTCCTCCCGGCATACTTGCAAAGAATTTTTTTTTTTAATTCCCGTTTCCAAATATATTGTGAAGCGAGTATCTTCATGCATATTTTTTCTCTTCCTCCTACTTATCTGTAAAAGGAAACTATTGAAGTGGCTTTGTCTGTGCGTCCGCACTTTTTCTGTCCGACCTCAGGTCTTAAAAAGTACTGAGGCTAGAGTGCTACAAATTGGTATGTTGATCATCTATCCTTCAATCATGAATAGTTTTGATTTTATTTCAAGTTACATCTAGCCATGATCGTGCGTCTGGCAACTATATAAGACAGGCCACCAGTGGGCGGTGGTGAAAGTTTCATGGGCCGCAGCTTATACAGCATTATACCGAGACCACAGAAAAATATATCTATTTTCGATGGCCTTCATTGTACGCTGTACAGAAAAATCGATTGAGCCGAAGAAACTTCGGCGCATTTTTTTTTTCTCTTTGTTGTGAACAGTCGAGTTCCCAGAATGATTTTTTCGTCTGGTCTTCCAGAGGCCTCAGAAGATACGTGAAGAGATTGAGTGAATAAACACATTTTGGAGACTTGTTTATAGCTGGGGCTTTCCGAAGTCATCGGGAGTTCTCGTCTGTCACCCGTTCCCTTCCATATCGTCACTACTAAGTCGAAGTGGCGTATCTCAGTTTTTTCACTTTTTCAGGAGAGCCATCTAAAGTTTTTGAGCTAATGTTTCTGTTAACTGCTCGTTTAATTTTAAAGGTAATAAAAATAAATTTGGTACAGAGCTTTTCAAAAGAATGTAGTTTGCCTTGAGTGTAATATAATGAAAAAAACTTTACTCTTTCCTATGCTTAGGGGGGGTTGAAATAGATACGCCCTTTCGTCTTTTACGAACATTTCAAAACACTTTAGTTACGCCTACTTGTATCCTTTAATCTATTAAGAGAAGGATCTGAATTTACAGAATACATCAGTTATGCTAAAGATGTGCATCTTTTTCTTATGAAGATCCCTGTCCTTACCGTTCACATTGTCGCAGAAAGCATTAGTTTTATTACTTCATGATTGAGGCTGATATATTAATTGGTTTTATAGTTCGTCTGTTAATCCATTCACATCATGGAAATTAAACTTTTTTTTTTTTTCAGATATATTTCAGATATGACACTTGGAAATTATTGCTTGGGTAAACATTTCATGATAATAGAGAATGAAAAAAAAATAATAGTTCATTCTTTATTGACAATATTTAATAATAAAATACTTCCTTGATGTACACACGATAAAATCTATAAAAGCTGTATTTACGTTTTTTTTTTTAAGAAATGATTGTTTTTTGGTACATAAGTGCTACTGAAAACTTGTTAGTTTAGTGTGGCAAAGATCTGAAGAAATAAACATACTCTGTACCTCTGACAACTGGTAAGGCACTATTACAAAGTGACATCAAATCTTCATACTTCTCCTTAGAGATCTTTGGAGGTTCAGTGTAGAGTTTATTAAGCAGTATATTGTTTGGGTCAGGCTGCATTAGTTGCTTCAGTGTTATAGATCTGAAGTGTTCATTTAGGTGACTAGTCTTGAAGAAAATTTTATCGACAGAACTCTTTTGCACCATTACCTCTCTCATTTCTGTCCAGTTAACAGAATTTCCTTGGTCGTCTATTCTAATGGATAGTATACGAAGTACTTTTGCCATTGTCTTAAAATCGAGAAAATCAAGAGTCTGGACTGGATGAACAAAATAAGGATTTTTTTTTCCTTGCTAGTCGAAAAATGGGTATAAATTGCGAAGGCACATAAAGGTCACCAACATTGTTAGGCCTCGAAGAAAATCAGGTGTATCTTTTCTATACTTCTCAGTCTGCTTACTGAATGCAAGAGCATGGCTGTGATTATAGAATTTTTATTTTGTCCAGGACACCCATCAGCAAACAGTTTTACAGTTCTGACCCCAGAAGCATCCAGTTTATCAAGGTAAATACTTAAGCAGGTGGCAATTTCAGAGGATCCTCGTTTTCCTTGTCCTTCATGCCAAGTAAAACAATGACAAGCCTTAGATTGCAAGTAGATAGTAAGATTATAGTTAGCCAATCTCCTTTTATAATAAAGCATGTTATCATTTATCCTTGAGAGGTAAATGACCTGCTGGAGGTCAAATGTTGCTGCAGTGAGAAAAGGATCAGTATCATGTTTAGCTCCATCTTTCTTTCTCCTTACAGCTTCCTTCTCTTTTATGTGTTCTTGAAATTGGTCTTGAAGTTGTGTTTTCTTTTCTGTATTTCCTTTTCTGTAATTTTCACACAGCTTACAGAGATCCTTCTTAGATTATGGAAAGGAAATATTTGGCCCCTTGGGACCCTCGCAATAAGTTGTGTAGCTTGCCGATATGCCTTTTATAAAAACATAGCATGCATTTTCTTTTTGTTAAGGTCTGGATGCAAATAATCTCGCGTTGAATTTTGACGACAATAGTGGGATTCCATTCGTGGAAATCGATTAACATGCTCAGTGATTGCTTGTCTTTTTGCTTTGTCCTCTTTTTCATAACTTGTAGATCTACCCCCTCTCTTATCTTTTTCCACTGTACCTGTAGACTGTCTCTTACTAATGGCTATTCTAAGAGTTTTCCGAGATAGGGGGCTCAAAAAACATAGTTTGCAAACAGGCAGATGTTCTCCTTATTTGGCAAGGAATAGTACGAAGAAAAAGATCTCCTAGAACCCTGATCTTTCACAGTTCTTTGCTTTACCTTGGTCACTTTCACAAAGCGAACAATAAACTCTCTTTGCAGTTGAAGACTATTGGTTCCGTAATAAGCTTGAAGTATGTCCTTCCTTTCTGCTTCTGAGAATGACGAGCATTTTTTACTTAGTTTGCTGCAAGTGACTCCATTACAACTAGGCTTAATAATGTTCCGTGCTGCAACAATTTTCCTTGTTTTTTGGGCTTTCATATTCATTACCCCTTAGTCTGTTTTCATGAGCCGTCACCTTCTTATTTTCTTTCCTTTTAACAATGCTAGGAAGAGCACCATCCTCTCTTTCCGATCCGTCCACACGAAAGTCTTCAGGTTGTTTTTCAATTGGAGGTTTTCTAAGGGTAGTGATTTTTTCTTTCTTCCTTTTCTTGCTCGTGTTGTTGCTCTCTTGAATTTTATGGTCATTTTCACATCGTCCCATGTTCAAGAAATGAGTGTAGCACAACAGGTCAAAACAGACATGGCATGAGCTAAAGACTTCATCAAGACAATGGGGCACTTCACATCTTTGAATATAAGCAGGGTCTGCATCACTGTCGTAGGTTGGTGATTCACTTGTACAAATGAAGGTATTTTCGCTCTCATTGTCGCTAGTCTCATTTTCAGCTGGAATCACGGCGTTTTTCAGTTTCTTCACTCAACTTCTTTTCGTTGTGTTGATTTTCAGTTCGTTGTGGCTTTAGTTTGGCCTTTAGGATTGATAACGGTAAGTCGTCATCCTTAGCTCGTGTCTTTCTTGCAAGGGTACTAAGAGGCAAGTTTTCATCATTATCACTTTCCTCTTCTATATCTGAATCTCTTTCAATTAATAAGATAGTCCCATAATAGTACCTCCCCTTCCAGTGCATTCGGATTTTTTGTCCCATCTTAAACTCACTTCCATCGATACACTCCAACTCATCAGTAGAAACTACATTTCTTCTATGATCCTCCCATTCTATCAAGACATCCATGATCCTTAAATGTTTGCCATTCAACCTTCAACCTAAGATTTTAAAAAAACACGAATGGCTATTAAAAGCATGAAAAAGATTACGAATTGTGCGTGTGTTTCAGCGGTAGTTTAAATATATTAAAATACGAAAATAATTTGACTGACGGAAATCAAATATAAACAGTACGTTAAAAGGTTGCTTTACCTGAAATAGGCTATATAGTATGAAAAATCACAAAATGATGGAATTAGATCTAAAAACGTTAGGTAAGATACTAGAACTGAAAGTAATGTTCAGTTAAAGAAAAAAATGACCCCACTTATATACTTGCTGTTATGGAGAACGCAGATGACTAAGTGCATAAACAGGTAACGTTAAAGAACTAAGACTTTGTTTACTCTGAAAGTGTACAGGGCTAAAGTACCTTGTTATGCAACGAATAAGGAGACAAATTGTTATTAGTAGAGGAAAAGACCCCATATAGACTCCACTTTTTCTAGCCCCGCCCCCCGCCCCCCAACCCCCCCCCCCCAAAGGGGGCGTGGCTACCCGCCCAGCCCCTCCCCCCTCCTGATTGCTCATGTACGTACGTGAGGCCTAAAAAGGAGTCGGGGCAACCCCCAAAACCCCCAAAAGGGGTGTGGCCACCCCTGACCCCATCCACCCTGACCCCATATAGGACCCCACTTGTCTGGGGGCTACCCTGACCCCATAATAGGACACTTTGTCCCTGAGGGGTGTGGCCCCACCCTGACCCCATAGGAGACTCCACTATTCTGGGGGCGTGGCCACCCCTGACCCCAAATTGA
>NC_087201.1:147657751-147660251 GCF_015104395.2 Macrobrachium nipponense
ACGAAATAATTCTCATCCCAAACCCCCATTCCCCCAAGCCGGCCCCCGAACCCGCCCAACAGTCAGTTATTGCTCTTCAACTTTCAAGGTGAATAACTATTCTCGCAATTTAGTTGCTAAATTCATTTTTTCTTATGAACTGGACCCGATGTGGTTGGATATTACCCTTTATGATAGATTTATAAGTGAATAATTTCACTCTTGAGTACGAGAGTTATTGTGTGTATTTTGTAACTGGCTCTGATTATGATATGTCGTATTTTTTATAATATATTTACTGTCACATATAATATATATATATATATATATATTATATATATATATATATAATATATATATATATATATACATACATATATATATTATATATATACATATATATATATATATATATATATATATATATATATATATATATATATATTATATATATATTATATATATTCATATATATATATATATATATATATATATATATATATATATATATATATATATATATATATATATATATATATATATATACGTATAATATATATATATATATATATATATATATATATATATATGTATATATATATATAATATATATATATATATATAATATATATATATATATATATATATATATATATATATATTATACGATCACAAGTAACACGTGAAGATTGTATATCAAGAGCCAGCAGGAAAAATGAAAAACAGCAGTACCTAGCGCTTTCGTGTATTCTTGACACACCTCATCAGGGTACAATATATAAAAGAATGAAAAATAGCTTCGAAATATCAAAGGTAAACATAAAACAAAACAAAAAAGTAAAATACAGAACAATCAAACAGCCTAGTCAAGAAGTAAATGGTCCACAGCCTAGAATTACACTTAAAGGACAACACAAATGGAAATGGAACTACTAAGCAGTCAATTACATAGTTACGAAGTTGTCAACAATACATTTCGTAAGCCAGTTATCTAGTTTATATTTGTCCGTTGCTATATTTAAATACTACATGACTTATATTTTATTTATACTAGATTCTATAATATTTCTTTTAATAATGTCTCTACAAAATAAAATTTCCTTTGAATTGTTCCAATTAATTGCGTGATTAAAATTATTCATATGTAAAAAGAGAGCACTCGATGTACTTCCTACACGTACACAATATTTATGTTGATTTAAATCTTGATGCCAGTAGTTTGCCACTTTGACCATATATTTTTTATCACAATCTCTGCATGGAATTTCGTAAATGCAACCCGTTTGTAAATTTGGAGAGTTCCTTATTAAAATTGTTCTTACAGACTTAGTGTTACTAAAAACAACGTTAACATTAAAAACTTTAAACATTTTTGGCAAAGAAAGAAACCTGTTGTCAAAAGGTAAAACAAGCAAATTACTAGGGTCGAAAGCCTGTACATGGTCTACTGCATAAAATGTTTTTCTTAGCCTTTCTTAAAGCAACATCAACTAAAAATGCGGATACTTCAATTTAAAAGAAATACATAAATCTGGTAATCTCGTCTTCTAAAAATTCAGGACAAACAAAAAATTCTTAAAGCTCTTAAAAACATGAGAATACAGAGAGTTTAACTTTCAAATGGTGATTGGAGTAAAAGTGAATGTAAGAACATACATTTGTAGGTTTCCTAAAAACCGAAAATTTAAATCTGTTACCCTGTCTATGCACACTTACATCTAAAAATGGCAAAACTGATCTATTTCCGTAACCTCAAGTGTGAACTTTATAGAGGGAACCAGCGCATTTAATCTAATTAAAAATCTGTTCACATACCTCACACAAAGGCCATACACAAAATATGTCATCGACATACCCTAAACCAAAGAACATTCGCAGGTAAAATATTTGATAGAAGTTTCTTCTCAAAAAACTCCATGTAAATGTTACTTAAAAGGGGCGATAAAGGGTTCCCATAGCCATACCAAACCTCTGCTCATAGAATTTACCATTGAAAGTAAATTTACATTCCTTAATACACAGTTTCAGCAACTAAAATAAAATGGTGTCAGTTTGCAGAGAAAATTCGTATTTATCCAACTCATCAGCTAAAAATGTTATCAGGTCGTCAACTGGAACTTTAGTAAAAAGGGAAACTACATCAAAGCTAATCATTTTTAAATTCGTAATTAATGTTACAGCTTCGAGACGGTTTACAAAATCCAAATTATTTTTTTACTGAAAAATCCTGAAATTTTTCCTATAAGAGGTGACAATTCACTGACAAGCCACTTTGACAAATTATAAGTTTATTGAGACCCCTACAGAACTAATAATAGGTCGTACAGGGTTATTTTGTTTGTGAGTTTTAATAAGTCCATAAAGATAGGGCAAGGATGCACATACAATACAAAATTTCTTAATTAAATCATCTCCCCCTCCCCTTAACAATGTTTTAAGTTTTTTTATTGAAACTACTATTAACCTTCTCTAATGGATTATGTTCAGTACTGTATAAGTTTCTTTGGTCACTTAACAAAAC
>NC_087201.1:147665251-147692751 GCF_015104395.2 Macrobrachium nipponense
TCTCTTCCCTTGTTCTCTTTCGGTGATTGGGCACTGGGACATGGGATGTAAGTGAACTGAGACTATATTAGGCCTGTCAATAATAGTGACATGATCTACTATCATGGCTAAAAAAAAAAGGGGAATGTGCCAGTCACCCCTATGAAAATTAGAAATGATTCAGTTATGGAACAACAGGTCAAATAATTCGGTTCGGTTTCCATTGGTAACGGGTGGACGTCAAAAACACTGTAGACGAATTCATACCAAGTAAACTTTAATTACCAGAGTAAATCATAAGTGGTTCGACGACGGCTACATACGTAGATTTAGCCATTGCATGTCTTTAAGACTGAAATTTACGCTTCAAAAACAATGCATCTAATATAGTGTTCTTTGTGGTATTTTTCCTGCGAGTATAAACAATGTATGCTATGTTATTCATTGAGTTTATTTTCAAATTAAAAATGAATAATATATATAATATACTTCCAGGAAGTTAAATAGGAAACGATATCAACTTGGGAAAATGCTTCTTAGCTGGATTTAATGCTGACAATCTATAATGCTTTTTCTATGAATAAATAAAAAGAGGAAAGTAAAATTACATACAGAAGTTTGGCGAACGAATGTATGTGCTCGTTTAAAACATTTTGGGAATTTCTTTTCATTGTTTCTTTCATAATTTATTAGAATTAGTTGGCCATATTGACGCTCATTTTTTACCTTTGTAAAACTTCGATGATATAATGCAGCCTGTAATTAAACATTTGGTTTCGTTTGTTATTTTTTTACAAAATTCAAAAGGAGTGCCGGAGTAATTAACGTTCAGTTCTTTACGATGGTGACAGCAATTCCATTAGGCATCCATTCAAGACTGACTCCTTTTCATCAGTTGGAGACTTACGGGAGGTGAAGTGAGGAAATGTTCTTTTTACCAATCGTCTCCCTTCAAATTCTTCGATTATATCTGTTGGAAGTTAAATAGGAAAATGATCTTTATGCTTCCTCCATTGACAACTCTCTAACACATTGAATCAATATTCGACGGAAAAAGTTCAATACTGGCTTGGCCTAGCTTAAAAGTTCTTTAGTATTATTGCATTAATAACTTAACCTTTTGTTTTTGAAGCTTATGGTATGGATATTATCCATACACTGCACAGCCTTTATTTATTAGGGATGTGTTTCCCAGAACCCCTCCGGTTTTTCCTCACATTAGACAAATAAGAATGTTTACGTTCTACTATCTTAAACAGTAAAGGTGGTTTCGTGCCCAGGATTTGAAGCTTATTTTTTTCATAAATTACTTCTAATTGCGTTAACGAAATTAAAGATAAACATATAATCGTGGTGAGAAGGTTACCTTTTTATGTATGAGTGGAATGAATATACCTGGATTTTTTCAGGCATCATTGATGAAACCGGACTGATAATTCTAGGTTGAGAAAACAGGCTTTGATGTATTCTTTTTTTTCTTGTAGTTGCTTAGGATCATATAGGCTTTTTGCTCTTCAAAACAAAGACAAAATTTTTTTTTATTTTGTCGCAGTGTTGTACGGAAAGAAGAGACGAACAAATGAATTAGTATTTATTAGTTTTGTGAGTATTTTTCTCTCTCTCCCCCCACCCCCTTTCTCCTTTCCTCTCTCTCTCCTCTCTCGGAGTCTTCATCTCTCTCTCTCCGTCTCGCTCTCTCTCTCTTCTTCCTTCTAAACAAAACGTCCATTTTGGTAGAAGTATCATTTACCGTTGTTAAATAAATGCTTTTCGTTGATCCTCAGATTCCATTGTTCATAGGATGTTTATTTCTTTCTGCTGTCCAGCCTTTGAAATTTCCTTCATTTCTGTAAGTAACATCTTCCGCTAGAGAGACAAGTTCCTCTTCCTTTTAAAGTTGAGAATGATTCTTCCTTTTTTATTTCTTTTTCTGGTCTGATTTTTGTTTTTTTTTGTTTTTGGTTTTCTGGCTTGTGTTTGTCTCACAATGCATGAGTTTTCTGGGTGTATATTTTCCGATTCAACCAGTCTCGACTTTCTGCACTTCACCTGGTCCCTACGATTATCTTCAATATAATCTTTGAATAGTAAGCAAAGTAGACACAGTTATATCTGAAAATTATTTCAAGCGAAATCCCTTTTAACCCTTTTATTTGCAGAAAAAAAAATTTCTGTTCACGAAGACCAAATATCAAGCATAATAATGTCAATCCAGGTCATTGGCCAAACCGTCGACCTTGTAAATGACACTTGCAACGGATGTACTCATCAGACGACAAGATCGGAAAACGATAATAGGTTAATGAATAGGATCGATAATGGGGATATGGAAGTAAGGTTGGATGTGAATTGGGGACCGCGGTGGATGAAAGATTGGCCCCCTTAATGACTACAGAGACGATTGATACGCCTTCCGGGAGCCCCATTAGACTCTTACATTATTCGTGATTCTACGCTGCCGATCTACAGAGACTTTCTTATCAAGGTCGACATCAGAAGGAATTGCCTTGAGCTTGCATTTTTTGGTGATAAATGGAATGGTTACATTAATATTTAAAACTGTTCTGTTAAAAATTGTGGATGTTTTTGTTGATGGATGTTTTCTTTAATTTCATTGTTCATCCTATTTCATTAATACTAATGATAACAATAAAGTGATACTACTATATTATTGATTTTTTTTTACTGAAAAGCGATGAGCAATGTTACTATATTTTAAGTTTTCTAAAAAATAACGTAATTTACATTTTGAAACTAATCATGAATAACCCATATACTTAATACTGTTACATATGCATCTTGACTTTACCCACATATTACGAGCACCTTCAGTATTATATGTGAAGAATGATGAATTCATGATGTACCAGGCGCCGTTCAACAGATGGATTTTTATTTTTACTTAACTATATGAGATGAAGTAAAAATATTTTGTTTATTAATTTCAGTTGAACAAATATTAAGATGTTCTTAGAAACTCGCCCACAGTTGTGTGCTAAAATTCAATCTGCTTCTAAAACCTTATAGTGGTAAGTGGTTTCTGATTGCACTCCGTGATTTTTTAAATTGTACTATTAACTAATCAAATATTGTTTAGATAAAAAGTTCTTTCAGTAATAAATTTAAAAGATTATATATAAAACTGCAAGCTCTCACTTTTATTGAGTCTGGTAATTTAATGACACTGACTTCAGTCTTTTCCATCGAGAACTCTTAATCAACTCTTGGCGAAATCAAATTTCTGCAAAGGAGTTGAAATTATATAGTGTTGCCCGAGAGTTTTTTTATTTTTACCGTTATAGAGCGAACATTTTACGTCCTACTCAATTCCCCTCATGAGTTCGTTTTTTCGTATTAGCTATTTTTTCTGTTTCCACGAAATTCGGCGCAATAAAATGAGCTCATCAAACTAAAGCTTCATTTTCAACCTATTATTATTATTATTATTATTATTATTATTATTATTTTTTTTTTACTCTATCACAGTCCTCCAATTCGACTGGGTGGTATTTATAGTGTGGGGTTCCGGGTTGCATCCTGCCTCCTTAGGAGTCATCACTTTCCTTACTATGTGTGCCGTTTCTAGGATCACACTCTTCTGCATGAGTCCTGGAGCTACTTCAGCCTCTAGTTTTTCTAGATTCCTTTTCAAGGATCTTGGGATCGTGCCTAGTGCTCCTATGATTATGGGTACGATTTCCACTGGCATATCCCATATCCTTCTTATTTCTATTTTCAGATCTTGATACTTATCCATTTTTTCCCTCTCTTTCTCTTCAACTCTGGTGTTCCATGGTATTGCGACATCAATGAGTGATACTTTCTTCTTCACTTTGTCAATCAACGTCACGTCAGGTCTGTTTGCACGTATCACCCTATCCGTTCTGATACCATAGTCCCAGAGGATCTTTGCGTGATCGTTTTCTATCACTCCCTCAGGTTGGTGCTCGTACTTATTACTGCAAGGTAGCTGATGTTTCTTGCGAACAGGCTCCAGTGGAGGGCTTTTGCCACTGAATCATGCCTCTTTTTGTACTGGTTCTGTGCAAGTGCCGAGCATTCACTTGCTATGTGGTTTATGGTTTCATTTTTCATATTGCACTTCCTACATATGGGAGAGATGTTATTTCCGTCTATCGTTCTTTGAACATATCTGGTTCTTAGGGCCTGATCTTGTGCCGCTGTTATCATTCCTTCAGTTTCCTTCTTTAGCTCTCCCCTCTGTAGCCATTGCCAATTGTCATCGCTGGCTAGTTCTTTAGTCTGTCTCATGTATTGTCCGTGCATTGGTTTGTTGTGCCAGTCCTCTGTTCTGTCTGTCTTTCTCCTGTCTGTATATTTCTGGGTCTTCGTCTACTTTTATCAGTCCTTCTTCCCATGCACTCTTTAGCCACTCGTCTTCACTGGTTTTCAGATATTGCCCCAGTGATCTGTTCTCAATGTTGACGCAGTCCTCTATACTTAGTAGTTCTCTCCCTCCTTCCTTTCGTGTTATGTATAGTCTGTCCGTATTTGCTCTTGGGTGTAGTGCTTTGTGTATTGTCATATGTTTCCTGGTTTTCTGATCTATGCTGCGGAGTTCTGCCTTCGTCCATTCCACTATTCCTGCGCTGTATCTGATTACTGGCACTGCCCATGTGTTTATGGCTTTTATCATATTTCCTCCATTGAGTTTTGACTTGAGTATCGCCTTGAGTCTCTGCATATATTCTTTCCTGATCGTGTCCTTCATCTCTTGGTGTTTTATATCCCCTCCTTCCATTATTCCCAGGTATTTGTATCCTGTCTCATCTATGTGTTTGATGTTGCTCCCATCTGGTAGCTTTATCCCTTCAGTTCTCGTTACTTTGCCTTTTTGTATGTTGACTAAGGCGCATTTTTCTATTCCAAACTCCATCCTGATGTCCCCAGATACAATCCTTACAGTCTGGATTAGGGTATCTATTTCCTTGATGCTCTTACCATACAGCTTGATGTCGTACATGAACATCAGATGGTTGATTCTGTTGCCTCTTTTCTTGAGTTGGTACCCAGCATCCATCTTCTGTAGTACTTTTATCATGGGAATCATGGCTACTACGAAGAGTAGTGGGGACAGTGAGTCGCCCTGGAAGATCCCTCTCCTGATATTAACCTCTGCTAGTCTTATTCCAGAGCTTGTAAGTATTGTATTCCAGTTGCGCATTGTATTTTTGAGGAAGCTGATGGTGTTTTCTTCTGCCCCATATATTTTCAGGCATTCTATTAGCCATGTGTGTGGTATCATGTCGAAGGCTTTCTTATAGTCTATCCATGCCATGCTTAGGTTGGTTTTCCTTCTCCTACTGTTTTTCATTACCATTTTGTCTATCATTATTATTATTATTATTATTATTATTATTATTATTATTATTATTATTATTATTATTATTATTATTATTATTATTATTCAGAAGATGAGCCCTATTCATATGGAACAAGCCTACCAAAGGGGCCATTGACTTAAAATTCAGGCTTCGAAAGAATATTGTGTTCTTTAGGAAGAAGTAAGACGAGGTAAAGTGATATACAGAGAGAAGAGACCCTCTGATTAAAAAAATTAATAAATTAACAAGTACATAAAAATTTATTAAAATGCAAAGAGAAAAGTATTAGCTTTCACCTAGATTCTGGTATTAAATCAATGTTTGATATCAAACGTATTATTGATAATGAAAAAAACCCCAATCCTTAACACACCAACGCGAAATTGAGCGCATGTAAACATAAACACTTGCATATACGTAAATAAGAGTTTTTATTATCTTTTTACGTAAAAAAGGGTTCTCTATATACAGATTTTCATGTTTACATTATACCGACCAAAAGTAAACCATCAATATAGGTAACGATATTTTTCAATATACGAAAGAGCATTTTGGATTATTTTATATGCAAGTTTCCATGTGTCACTCTCCTACTACACGAAGAAAAATATTACACCTGAATTGAGAAAATGCTAAAAGTTAATTTTGTTTCCTCCCGGCATACTGCAAAGAATTTTTTTTTTTAATTCCCGTTTCCAAATATATTGTGAAGCGAGTATCTTCATGCATATTTTTTCTCTTCCTCCTACTTATCTGTAAAAGGAAACTATTGAAGTGGCTTTGTCTGTGCGTCCGCACTTTTTCTGTCCGACCTCAGGTCTTAAAAAGTACTGAGGCTAGAGTGCTACAAATTGGTATGTTGATCATCTATCCTTCAATCATGAATAGTTTTGATTTTATTTCAGGTTACATCTAGCCATGATCGTGCGTCTGGCAACTATATAAGACAGGCCACCAGTGGGCGGTGGTGAAAGTTTCATGGGCCGCAGCTTATACAGCATTATACCGAGACCACAGAAAAATATATCTATTTTCGATGGCCTTCATTGTACGCTGTACAGAAAAATCGATTGAGCCGAAGAAACTTCGGCGCATTTTTTTTTTTTTTTTTTTTTTTTTTTTTCTCTTTGTTGTGAACAGTCGAGTTCCCAGAATGATTTTTTCGTCTGGTCTTCCAGAGGCCTCAGAAGATACGTGAAGAGATTGAGTGAATAAACACATTTTTTGTTTGTGCGAAATGGGCATTGGAGACTTGTTTATAGCTGGGGCTTTCCGAAGTCATCAGGAGATCTCGTCTGTCACCCGTTCCATTCCGTATATTTTGTTTACGTTTGTTTAATATTTTGTTTTCTTTTCCTCGAACATTTTACTCTCAATCTGTTGATATTAAACTTACACTTCAAGGCCTAACATATTTCATACAACAGCACAGTACCTATTTGCTTCATTAATTTATTTTATAAATAAATTTTTTTTGAGGCGAAATTCGGAAAAACAACTCTTTGTTTCTGTTGCTTTTTAGTATCTTTATAAAATCAAATATAGATATTTTTAATTTGGCAAGATTAGGCTTCTTAAAATTCTAATATATGGCATCTATAAACAAGGTATTTTAATAATGAGAACAAACAGTAGCTACCGGAAAAAAGAGAAAATAACATACAATAACGTGTATGAAAATTGCTGATCATCCAAATGAGGCATGCCTCTTTTTAGAAAAGGGGAAAAAAAATTAACCAAGAAATAGTGCTTAGTACATACCTTTAAATAGATTTCTGATCTTTCTGTCTGTCTGTCTGTCTGTTTGTCTGTCTCTCTTAGCAGTCAGAGAGCCATAATCACAGAGTCCACGGTATCAAGATCTCCATTAGACAGCTTCGGGTTGTCAAAGGGCTGCTGAGGAATTCCCAGTAGGCTTCCTGAGATCGATTAAGAGGCAATATTCGAGCTGCAATTGCAGGTCATAAGCCCCGCAATAGAATGAATGAGTTTGGGTAGTACCAGGGAGGAAGATCATACACATGGAAAACGAGAAATTATATAATTCTTCAGTTTTACACTTACGCTGATACAATTGCATGGCATATTTAAAATGCACGAAAAAGAATACATAAATGAAAAACCTGAAATTACATAAAATGATTAGCCATAAACCTTTAGGTGAGCAAGACATTCCACCTTAGCCGCATATGTGATGCAAGATTTGTTACTAAACAAGTTATCATGAAAACAAGGGAGAAGCTCTCTCAAAGCCAATATATGTTAATGACACGAGAAAAATTCTGTAACCCTTTCTATCACCCAATAAGAAAAGGAGTTAAAAGAAACAAAATACAAAATATCAAAGCAAACTGTCTCTGAACATAAGAAAGTGAGATTTCAAAAGAACACCCCAAGAGGTCAGTTATCGCAGAGGCACATAAATAGCACAGCTCAAGATAAGACTAGTCAAGAATAAGCATTAAAGTGTCTAAGACAACGCTTTGCTGTGCATTATCCCGAACGAGAGTGAGAAACATAACGTTCAAGGATTCTCGTTCTACGGTATAATAGCCCCTTCCGTACAAAACGGTCGAGTTGCTTCAAAAGGGTAAAGAATTGTTTGAAGTCTTTTGAAAACGATTCCCGCTTTGCCTCTTTTGTACTCAAGCAGGAAATGCCGAAGTTTTTTTTGTTGGAGAGGGTGTTCTTCTTCAAAGTGTCCATTTTAGATTGCTTCAATTTCTTTCAGGAATGTAAAATGTCTACTAATGGGAAGGTTGGCCAAAAGTTTGGTATTGTATTAATCATTCATATGAGAATTTTGAGTCGTCCAGTAGACATCATCATTGAATTCTATCGTAGCATAATGTTATTGTAGGATGCAGCCATGATTGCTTTGTGAATTTGTGAGTCTAAATTTCCGTAATACTGAATAACCAATATTCAATTCAGAATACTATCTCCCTGCGCGGTAAGGCAAACGAGAAAAGCTTGCGAACTTATTCTCATTTGAAAGTTTCATCTTTCTTAAATCCACAGCCGAATGTATATAAACAACTGTAATATAAAAAAGACATGTCCGGTGATGTCCGGTACCGGGAAATGAACCCAGACCCCATAATCACAAAGAGGTCACGTTGCCGACTTGACCATAAGAAGGATATATATATATATATATATATATATATATATATATATATATATATATATATATATATATATATATATATATATATGTATATATATATATTCTGACACATTTCCTCTTTTAATGTGGAATTTACTGAATAATGATTCTATCTTATAATGTTGATAAATAATATCAGGTTGTAGCTAATCGTCCTACATCCGTAAAATGCATGTTTATGTGTTGTGTGTCTCCCTAGATTCTATCCCAATGAAGATTATGCTACTCCTCTGTTGACCGACAATCAACATAAAATTTTATGATCTTTTTTTCAGTTTTTCTCAAATATTAAAGCCTGCTAGTTAGCACACACATCCACAAACACACACACTTTAATATTTGAGAAAAACTGAAAAAAAGATCATAAAATTTTATGTTGATTGTCGGTCAACAGAGGAGTAGCATAATCTTCATTGGGATAGAATCTAGGGAGACACACAACACATAAACATGCATTTTACGATGTAGGCGATAGCTACAACCTGATATTATTATCATTATAAGATAATCATTATTCAGTAAATTCCACATTAAAAGAGGAAATGTGTCAGAAAATAAGTTTCATCGCTGTGGATGCTACCGCTATCTATCTATCTATCTATCTATCTATTTGTCTATCTATCTATCTATTTATATGTCTATATCCGTGGACCCCATGTATGAATGTTTTCCTAATTTTTACCAGCCTAACGATAAGACCGATTGATTTACTGATTTATGTTATGGCCACAAACACACGCAGTGTCACTTTGTTGTTTCGAGATGTTATTAGATTATTACAAGGCATATGTCTTTCCTAAGGTATAATAAGAGGCGATCAGTATGTTTCAAAGAGAGTTCTATTTTTAAAATGTATGTGAAAGTGTGTCTGTATTCTTCTTGCAATCGCACTCCTAAATATTCTATTTTAGTGACTTCCGTTAAGCTGGGATAGAGGATCCTTCCTACGTTCTTGTCTACGCTTCAGATATTCAGACGTAAGTAAATGTCATGAACGCATTATTGCTATACAAATGTAATAGCAACTCTGAGCTATTATTGAAATATTTTAAATACTACCCGACATCTCAAGAATCTCTTCTGAAGCGGAACATTAAATGTTTATAATAAACTAATAATGACAACCCAGTGTCTTGGTTAAAATCATTTTACGAATTTAGCAACCGAGTAATTGGCCAGAAAGACGAGAGTGGTTGTGTTGACAATAAAGGAAAAGATAAAGCAGCCAGAAAACGTTGAAGGATTCGTAAATTAAATAAAAAAAATAGATCGAAGACAAAAGAAGTTAGCATGATTAATTACAGGAGGAAAAAGGATGACCCTAATTGCGTATTGAGACATCACTTTCTTGCGGTTTTCGTCATCATTTTTTTTTTTTATTTCATTCGGATGAATAATATGCATGAATAATTGTGACGTAAATGTTCTTATTCATCTTTGATCATGACATTATTAGACTGATGCATTGTCGACGAAACCAAAATGATTTAATGCCAAAGGCACTTCGAAACGTGTAGTGTTTTTAAATCTAGTAAAACGTTTGCGTATAATAATCTGCTATTAATCTATGAAAAACAAGCAGACAAGAATGTTAAGATTTTCTTATTGCATCTAGTTTTATATTGTGGCCAATTGGGATATATCATGATGTTCCTTACAATGACGAAGAAATGTGTTGCTACACAAACACTCACCAATATATATATAATATAAATAATATATATATATATATATATATATATATATATACTACCACCATGAGAGAGAGAGAGAGAGAGAGAGAGAGAGAGAGAGAGAGAGAGACCCTGCATTTAAAATATCTAATCTATGAGAGTAAATGTTATATCTGGATAGGTTTTTTTTTCGAATCGAAATTAGGAAGTATTTTTCTAACAGGGCTAATGTCACCAATGGATAAGATGATAAACGCCTTCAATTGTTACTTCAGAGGTACTGCTGAATTCTATTGAAAAAACAATACATGTAATCTGTGTGCCACCAATGATGAAAAATTGCCTCATCATATACAAAATTGATAGAGCAATGGTGCTAAGATTTTGTTACTCGAAAACTTGAAGAAATAATAATGGCATTATATTCTAATTGTATTAAAAAAAAAAGTAGGTTATATTGATATTTTTCCTTTCATGCCTGATGCAATTTCGTTTCCCTGTCACTTAAATAAAAATCAATATTAGTTTTGACATGAACTTGATGACAGACGTTTAGTCAGAAATTTTATATAAATAAAAAATCATTGAAATCGATATGCATTGATTCACAAGCAGGGCCAAAGTTCATATCTGAAGGAATACCAAAATCTTTTAAGATATTCTGTCGGCCAAACAACTGGTGGCAGAGTTTCATATTTTTTCGTTCACCTGCCTGGCGCACGATTCATGCCTTATTTATCTATTTTTCTTTTATAAGATGGAAAAAATCTTATGTAATGAACATAACACCATGTTATTTTATTGTGTAAAACTATTTTCCATATAGCAAAATTGACGTGAACGAAACGAAGTGATAAAAAACGTCATATCACAACCACTGAAATGCATTACCAAATAGATAGGAGACACCTATCACTAATAGTATCGCATAAACATAGTACTTATGTTATCATTTCAATATTAAGTTGAAGGCAGTTTAACGATTCCATTTGTTAAATTTTACAGAAAACATTGGAAACTCAAAAAATGCTTTCAAATTAAAAAAAAATGGTAAAAAAATGATAACCTAACAGTGTGAACCAATGCGAACTCACTATTGCTTTTGATGTCGTTATGTGCACGGGAAAATAATATCAATGTGTCATTTATCGGTCTAAGAAACATCCCTCGCTGAGCAAGGGCCAATTATTGCACTGCATTCTGTGCAAGTTCCTGTTGGAGATATATCAAGAAAGCTCACTATACCAGAGAGAATCATACAGAATTGAATCAAATTGTTTAGAGAACGGCAAAGTTTAGAACATGGGCGTTGAGGTAGAACTCATCGAGCAAGAGAGCAAGACAATACAGTAGTGTAAATGTTGCTGAACAACATTCATTTGTAAATTTTGAATTCTAGCTCCTTGTCACGATATTGCCGAACCAGGAATCATAACTACGTAACTCTACGCCTATGACTGGTGCCTGATGAATACTTTAGATGGAAAGGAAGAGATTTTTAGAAATACACTTGAAATCTTGGATAGGTGTTTTATGAATAGGTCTAATGAATAAGCAAACTTACCTTTGACGGATGAGAGATTCAGTTAGGCTTACTCTTTTTATTTTGTTTTTTTTATCTGTGTCCAGTGAATACCACGGATAGGGAGGGAAACAGGTTCAATGATGAATGCATTTTTTCTCATCAAAACCTAAAGAATACATTTTATTGGGAGATACTTTATTAACATCGGCCTAATCCCTCCATCACTCCAATACGGCACCTCCGCTCCCCTCTACATCTTAGGCGACTCGATCCGACTTCTCGCTACGAACTCAGTAGCAATTGCATGAAAGCATCACTAATGATAACTGTTATTTTAAAATTCCCGTCACCGACAAAGGAAACCTTAAAATGCATGTTTATAAAATATTTTATGTTCAAAGATACTTTATCTTTCATTCCCCAAAATATTTGCATACGCTCGTGTTACACCCTGTAGCCGTTAAAGAGCAACCCCTGATTAAAGCAGTAGGTTTTTCTTGAAAAAAAAAAAAAAAAAAATGAAACAGACTTAAACGAGAACGTCAAATTTCATATTTCTTATCCTTTCAGCTACTTATGATATGCTTAAGGTAGTATGTCTAGCCATACATTTAAAACTAATTTTAATTAATTTTTATTTAGAAGTAATGGATAGCTACAGAAAGATCAACCCAAGAAAGTTATAATGAAAGTAAGCCTCACCTAATGTATTCGTCAGTTTTGACTCCCACAGCTTTCCAACGTTTCCAGATGAAACAGGATGATATCCAAGGATTTCGATAGAAATAAAAGACTGAATTATATTCGTTTAGTTTTATTATGATTTGTTTTTTACTTTGAATAGCTAGGTCTGAGTAAATTATGTTAAGCAATTATGAAAAGGATAAGAAAAAAGCAGAACATGCCCAATAAAACAAGAATAACGGGAATGATCAAATAAAGCAGATTTATATAGATATTGTCGATTTAAATATTCTTTCACATTATGTATCCGAGAGAGTATACTGCTGAAAATAGACCTAGGCTAATCATGTGTGGAAATCAGAAGTCAACTTTAGGCCCACTAAATGTGTCATGCAAATTATTTTATTGATCAAAGGACAATATTAGTTTAATTAAACATCGTTGTTAAAGAATGTTTAACGCCTTAATATATTATTTATCGGCTGTAGGAGACGAAAAGACAACACCCCAGTGCAGTACGATACGTTGGGTCAAGACTCGAGTGGCAGCAAAGCCAACTTCAAAATGCTTATGCTGTCACGAAGCTTGAGCTGAGAGCAAAATTAGAATTCGTGGACCCATCTGTATATATTTTCCATACTTTGCAAAATAATTATCTTTAATGCGTTGAATAAGTCTACTCTATTCTAATGTAATCTATTTCAAATATAGCACCTTTGAAAGGAAATATTATTTATCGTTAAGTAAATAATCTTGCACCTGCATATGGCAATATTTCCATAACGAACAATGAATTAAGAAACTACGCCAATTCTTCGTTGGCCGACAGTACCTTGCTTAGTCCAAAACTTAAACGTGTAACATGACAGAAAAATCTCTCTTATTCCCTCACTCCATATCAACTTTAAAACTAAAATAAAACTGGATTATTCCCCTTCAATTAGCCACGCGCAAGAGATCCACTTCCATGGCGATCCCAACTTAAACCCATTAAAACATCCGCTGATCAAATCTGACGACATCAATCCGCGTGGATATCTTTATCCCGGGAACACATTCCATTTATTCACTAACTGGCAACGACGAGCCTATAATTCCCTTCGCCTCGGAGGCAGGGACATGGACTTCAAACACTTTGGCACTGAAATAAGGTTATCGCGTAATACATCCTCCCGTTTCCTGTCACTGATAGGGCAGTATTGCAGGGTTTGAAATCTCGTCTGCTCCTCACTAAACATGGCGGAGCAGTTGGACAAAATAGTCGCTCTAGTATTCCGTCGTTATTGTTCGATTCATAAAAGGCCCTGGGTGGTGCTTTACGGAATTTGGTTTCTTTTAGATCTGCTGTTTTTAATCTGATGAATTTATATTTAAATGTCACAATTAGGTTCAATTTAAATAAACGTCATGCTATTCGGTTAGTTGGGGTTCTTTAAGTATTGTTTGAAATTTAATCTTTTGAAATGTATTTGAGTAATAAAATTGTAAAAAAATTCTTTGCAAGAATTTCATAAAAATTAGAATTAAGTGCAATAATATTTTTATTACTAACGTTGTTCGGTAAAACTCATTCAATGTTACGTTATCGCATCGCAAATCCTTCATGGTAGTTAGATGCAATACTATTTTTATGACTCGCATTCTACTCCTGCTTCCTTTTCGGACGTTGACCTTCAATAAGTCTAGTTTTGAAGATAAAACCTCGAAATATTTTCAAAGAACCCAGGATGGTGGGATGAGTAATTTAAATGTCAATGTGAGATATTGAATCATCTGTACTAATTTTGTGATCGATAGGATATAAAGGAAATAAAAAGAGAAGAGGAAATAAGTAATGCACTGTTAAAACAGAAGAAGAAGAAGAAGAAGAAGAAGAAGAAGAAGAAGAAGAAGACGAAAGAATGAAAAAAACCTAGCTCCTTAAGCAAAGTTAAGGTGTTACTGAAGACACCTAAAAGCTAACAAGTTTAAGCGTGTTTCTGCAACTTGGCAAGGAAAGCACAAACGGAGAGAGAGAGAGAGAGAGGAGAGAGAGAGAGAGAGAGAGAGAGAGAGAGTTTCACAAGTCAAGTTATTGCCGATAGATTTTCTTATCGTTTTCTATAGGAAGGTCTCAGCTTCTTACATTCAAGATGTTGTCAGAAATAAAAAAAATGGTTTCAGAATTTACTAAAGTTACTGTGTTACTATATTTTCTTTGTGTATGAAAAATAATTATGTTTTATACATATAATTAAAACTTATATAGAAATATACCAACGGGCACTCGAAAGATGTTAAACACCTGTTTATTTTAAATCGCGGATTTTCCAATACTTAATATTAGAACATTATTTTTTCACCAGTGATTCTGACTTGACATATGTGAATATATAAACTATATAACATTCTGTTCTATAGTTTATGTTGATGCTGTAAATATGAATGACCTCTAAAAGTGAAGTGTTCCCGGAATGTCGTACAGTATTCATCTTCCTATACAGAACCGACATACTTATTTATTTCTTGCATGCATACATTCATTAATGAAATAAATAAATAAATAAATATACAAATAAAACAAATACATAAATAACTAAAATTAATGAATAAAAAATAAATAAGATTAAAGAATAAATAAATTGATAAATAAATAAATAAATAAATAAATAAATAAATAAATACATAAATAAACCAAATCATAAATAACTAAAATTAATGAATAAAAAATAAATAAGATTAAAGAATAAATAAATAAATAAATAAATAAATAAATAAATAAATAAATAAATAAATAAATAAGCTTTTACTTCACACACCCAAAACCTACAACGGAGAAGATTTTTCCATCTTTATATAGCTGTTTTACAAAACATCTCAAAGAAGCGATCTTTTAGGAGGATGACTGCCACAATAGCTAATATTTACACCTCGAGAATCTTATTTGCCTGAGATTTATAAGATATACTCCAAGCACAATCTGGGTGACAGTAATCACCCTTCATTCTTCTAATCTCACCAGAAAATCAAGTGCAGTCCACTGTTACATTTATGTTACCGACTAACCAGAATGCAGCGGCCACGCTTTTTGCCGGTTTTCTTCCAAACTGATCGCTGGAGATGAGGCTAAAATATATAATCTAAGTTTCTCGTTTGCTTCGTAAAGTCTGTCTTAACGTAGATGTTATCTCGTGAAATTTTGCCTTTTTTTTTAATAACCTTAAATCTTTCTTTATTATTTTTTACATATTACACTTATTTTGCAAGTTATGAAGTGCATTATTATGATGATGATGATTATTGTTATTATTATTGTTATTAATGACAAAAGAGAGAGATAGACAAAAAGGGAAATAATAATTCAATTGTGGAAAGACCAAGGAAGAAAACGAGACGAGACTTCTGTATCCCAATGGAATTTGAACGAAAGTAAAGATTTGCCTTCGGGTCAGAAAGAAAGCCTGGAGGAAGTCTGGCCTGAAGGAAGAGGTTAATAAATCAATTCATGGACGCGAATCTCTTCCCTGATTTTCAAACTTAAATCTTTCTTGGAACATTAAGCCAAATGACTTTACTGGCAGAAAATTTAGCTCATTAAATATGCAATGTATATATATATATATAATATTAATTATATAATCATATATATATATATATATATATATATATATATAGATATATATACATAAATAATATAATATATTTATATATATATATATATATATATATATATAAATATATATACATATATATAAAATAACTTGATCACAAAGTATATATAACGTGATGCTATGTATAAATAAAGGATTTTTGCCACAAAGGAAAAAATGAAAAAGCGAGATAGCTAAGTACTTTCGGTCCTGTTCGGACCCTTTACTGAGGCAAACCCGTAGAAAGGGTCCGAACAGGACCGAAAGTACTTGGCTATCTCGCTTTTTCATTTATTCTTTCGTGGCAAAAAAACTTTAAATATATATATATATATATATATATATATATATATATATATATATATATATAATATATATTATAATATATATATACAATTATATATATACACGGATTCATTAATCTTTGCAGAATTAAGTTCAAGAATAAAGCGAGGAATAGGAGAGAGGGGAGAGATTATCTTGATAAGCGATTGACATATTCATGGAAAACGATAAGTAAATCTTTTGACGAAATCAGGAGATGACAACTAGGGAATGAAGTCGTCCCTTCCTTTTGAGTTATTGACGGACGAAGAAAGTCAATCTTGGTCGGGCTCTGCTCTACATTTCCCGATGCTTTTCATGTTCGGATCCGCAAATTCTATTTTCATATATATATTTTACTCTCATACAGAGGAAAGGGGAGAGGGAATCCGGCTGATTGGTTCTTTCTGAAGGAAAATGCGGTTACCTTACCTCCACAGAGAGAGAGAGAGAGAGAGAGAGAGAGAGAGAGAGAGAGAGAGAGAGAGAGAGACGGGGGTGAGGTTCAAAACATATTTTCTGGTAGGACTGTACGATTACCTCCTCAGGGAGAAGAGAGAGAGAGAGAGAGAGAGAGAGGCGAGAGAGAGAGAGGAAGGGGGAGGGGCACGGGGGGAGGGGCGGAAACAAAAACAAATTATTCTGATAGGACTTTGCGATTACCATCAGGGAGAGAGAGACAGAGAGAGACAGAGAGACAGAGAGAGAGGGTGGGGGGCGGCGGGGCGCGGTTCAAAATATATTTTCTGGTAGAACTGTGCGATTACCTAAAGGGAGAGAGAGAGAGAGAGAGAGAGAGAGAGAGAGAGATAGAGAGAGAGAGAGGTAGGTGTGCGATTACTTCCACACACACACACACACACACACACACACACAGAGAGAGAGAGAGAGAGAGAGAGAGAGAGAGAGAGAGAAGAGAGAAGGAGTGGGAGATTCAAAATATATTTTCTGGTAGAACTATGCGATTACCTCAAGAGAGAGAGAGAGAGAGAGAGAGAGAGAGAGAGAGAGAGAGAGAGAGAGATATTTTTCCGTCCAAAAAATGCATGATAAAAAATTTCGACAACTTAAACGGAGAGCCTTCCACACCGAAACTGGTGGAATGAGTGGAACCTATTGACGACAACAGAATAAGTGGATCACCTGGGAGGTCCGAGACGTGGCGCGCATAATATCGTCAACTAGTAACGTTGGTTGTTGACGGGGTATGCTAAATAGAGTTAGCGAAAAGGAAAAACTGCCCTTTTATCTACTGGTGTAATTGCACGGTCAGTATTCGAAACTCGATAATAACCAAGTTCGTTTATTGTCCTCCAAAAAATCCACGATGACCAAAAGGCAAATGTTATACAGCGGTGGACTGAACTATTGCATTGACAGGGAACAGAGCAACTGACACTTAATCACAAATGTGCAAATCTCACCGGACAATACGCAAAGGTTGATTGTTTATACACGGTATTGAGTTTGTCAAATGGTTTGATCAATTCCCTAGTGAACAGATGTTTTTGATGTGATTTATAAGTCTTGGAAATATCTAATAGTAAGTTATAAAGAGACATAACGGGCTTTAAAGAAAAATATGATTTTTACAAATGAATGAAATAAATAAATGGCATTAAACACATAAATGTATATTCTGATATATTCTCTAAATAGAATTCCACAATAGTTATATCCCTAAAAATGCTGTAACAGTATGCCGCTTTGGTAGACTGGATCATTTCTACTGTGTAACATAAACCATTTACGTATCTGCTAATTGACCGACTAAATGCTTCTCTCTCTCTCTCTCTCTCTCTCTCTCACACACACACACATAATGCGTTATCAAGTCTTTAAATGTGAAAAATACATAAAATCCCTCTGTGAGGTAAAATTCAAGGAGGTAAAGCATAACGAAAGGTAAGTTTTGACGCAATTATTTGTCTTTGCGAAGTTTATCAATATATTTTATTCTATTCTCTTAACATATGCAGTACATTTATCTCCGATATTCATCATAATATCAGTAATGAGTGGTTAAGAGGAATTAATAACTAGGAGAAAGATTCTTTTATTGTCAATACACTTAAAAGGAAAAGTCTCTAGATATGATAATAATTCTCACCTGTTGTCTACCCTGCGTAACGTGGCAACTGATTCCCCAATAATCATTCATCCCCAATTAATTAGCAAATTATTAAGAATCCTTCGCTAAGAGATATTATCTCACTCCGTAAATCCACACCAATCCTGATGAGAAATTATAAAAGAAACTTCTCATGAATGTCTGTTGAAAATATGTCAGTATTCTAAAACATAAAAAACGAAAACTATTTTCATATTGCAGCTCCGCAACAAATAATTAAATTTGGATATATTTCGATTAAAGAGTCAGGGTTACAAAGATTACAAAGATTACTTCAGAAACAGACAAGAATGCAGTAACTAACGCCCTTCGATAAAATCATAACAATAATAAGTGATTGATGAAGAAATGGGCGCTAACATCCCCAAAAAACCTTGAACAAAATGTTTCAATTTTTTGTTTTTCAATAATCTGTGGAGGAAAATGTAATTCTTTATATAGTTACTTGCTTTAGTAATGACTCCCGATGTGCGATGAAACAATGGAAAGAGACACAACTTGAAAAGCTTCAGGTGCAATGTGCAAACTTTGCTACATTTTTATACGAAACTTCGTGTCATCAGTTTTCACATTTACTTTTGTTCACAATCTTAGACTGAGAGAGAAATAGAGAGAGGATATCTGTATACATTTCAGTTTGAGAGAGAGAGAGACCTTACCTTACAGACCTTACAGTTCGTTCGGGTTGCCCCAGGTCCCTCAGTGTGAGAGAAAGAGAGAGAGAGGGAGAGAGAGAGAGAGAGAGAGAGAGAGAGAGAGAGAGAGAGAGAGAGAGAGAGAGGAGAGTAAATTTCACCTTAAGTGGAAAAAGATTTATATGCAGAATTAATTTTAATTTGTCTTCACTGTGTAGAATTGCCCTCCATTAGTTTCACCTGCTGAAAGAAACGATGTTAGATTTAGCTTCAGGTTTGTATGCGCGATGCCGAATGGCGTCATTCGTCTGTTTAATTGTAATGACTGGCGATACTGCATCATGGCTCATCCGGCAGTACATCAAGTTATTCGTCTAACATTCGTTGAATTATGTGCACTGGTTGGTTTGTGATAGTACAGATGCGTAGGTTAGAAGCAATGAGACAAAATGATGAACGAGCAATCTCTCCCAAGATATGATATAAGTATATAGCTGGTTGGGGTCGAGAGAATCTAACAACATTTCTAGGATTATGGTTGATTTAAAGGACAAAGGGTGCGTTAGAAGGTTTGCACAAAGCCATATCTGGGTGGATTCTCCTTATATAATAAGGAAATGATGAGAAAAGGGTGAAAAATTAATATATAAACTCGTAATTAACATTAAACGTGTTTGAACGTAGACAATCAATAAAAAAATAAAAAAGTGGAATTGACACTTTGTAATTAATAAGAAATGAAATTACTTAAACTTAATGAATCTTATTGGTGATACCAGGAAAATCATTAAAGATGTGTCTGATGGCACCACTAAGCCAAAATATTCAAAGGAAAGTCAATGTAAGACCATCGTAGCCTCACGTTACAAGCAAGTCAGTATACTTATTGAAAACCACATATATAAAATGAATATCCATATGAGACTTCTACACGATCTTAAAGAAATAAAGAAGAACCTGTTTTCTGCCGATTTAAAGAAGGGTTATCCATTATTTTTACGTGCCAATGAAGGAGAAAGTCGAAAACTTAGCAGACTATTTAGACTAAATGACTGCCATCTAAAATCTTGATGGTTTTGAATGATAAGAGACAACTCACGTAGGGGCGAAACACACTCCGAGGGGAACTATGGATAAATTTCTTTTCAGTTTACCTCCTGAATCATAAATGTCACCGAAAACTACGGAACCTTTCGTTTACTTTAACAAACCACTTAAATTACATTTCATTTGCTATCTCAGACAGCGTACTTACATATTTATCTAACGGAAGAATCATAAACATCGAGTTAAATATCAACTCTCGTGCCTTGGTCACATTAGAGGAGAGATTCTCAAGAATTACGGTCTTCTTGGCCAACCAACGTTACGAGTGAATTACCGAAACCATAATAACCTCCAGAGCGGCACCGCCTTAATAAATCAAAGAGACTTATGGCAACGTTCGAAAAGATAAATGACAAAAGGAGTTTCGTGTTGACGACCATGCAACAAGGTAAGTAAGTGGTCAGGTATTTTCTGCGTCTCCGTTTGTATCCGCGTGTGAAGTATTCTTATCTAAAAAAAATTGAACGGCCAGGGAAATCTTTTCGCTGAGAGGAATTGCTTTTCGGGAAGTGGAAATTACTTTATGGCGTCGTAAAACGTTTTGGAGAGAATAACTGAATTATTAGATTCAGGATTGTATTAGCTGTAATCCAATTTTTGCATATATTTCTTTAAATCGATCAACTAATTTCTCGTGTAACTCTTCTAAAATGATTAAAAATCTTATTGGTAATAAGATTTTTAATCTTATTATAATAACAGAAATATTATTATAAAGGTTTTTACGAGCAATCCAGACATCATTTTGGAATTTTGGAAGACAAATTACTTCCACTTAGTGAATGGACCGTCATCTTCAAATATTTTGTTGATGGCTTTGCCATTAAATGGAATGTGTATATATATATATATATATATATATATATATATATATATATATATATATATATATATATATGAATGTATATTATATATATATATATATATATATATATATATATATATATATATATATATATATATATATACTCATATCACTGGGCAATTATTAGAAAGGACACGTTTTCTCTGTCTGTCTCTGTCTGTCTGTCGTCTGTCTGTCTGTCTGTCTGTCTGTCTCTTTCTGTCTCTCTCTTTCTCACACACACACACACACACATTCCACTTCTTTTTCCGTGTTGCTTCAGGTTCACAGCCAATAAGGCACTTGGCTGACATGGAAATGAAAATAGAATTAATATGACTTCGGAGATCCCGTCATCTTAACGGACAATGCACGTCCAGATTTCATATACCTAAAAGGTAACTCAAAACTCTTCACAAAAGTATGATTCGAACATTAATTCGAAAAAAACATACCTTTACACATTTAAGAATTTAAGAGCTCTCTCCATTTGACAGCATAGGATATTAAAAAAAAAAAAAAAAAACTGCTGGGAGATTTGACAGTGCGTCGAAGGCTAATGCATCCCGGAATATTTGAAAACAAAATACCTTTAGTTACAGAGGTCATCTTGACATCCTTGATTTTGCAGGACATCAAGTCTCGTGTTTCCTTTTCAGCATAAATGAAGTGTGCAGCAAGGTGTAATGTTGCTCCCTAATGGAGGTGTCAAAACATATTTTGATGTTGTTTTACTATCTAAGTTCCGCCTAATGTTAGAGGTGATTTTTGAGGCCCTATTATATACGTGATATTGTTAGAGTGTTGGTCATGCTGTAATTCGTAAATAGGCACAGTAAAGAAATCATAAAAATGATTAATATTGTGAAAAAGAATTATCGAAAACATCACACTTATTCAAGAGTCAGGGTTACAAAAATTAGACAAAATATAAAAACATATCCAACTTTTTAATCAAACAATCAAGAATTATCAAACGAAGTTGGGCGGAAATTCATTTACGAGTAATTAGGTCGACGTAAACTGATAATTACGTGACATAAACATCGGCTGTATCTTGCTTGCAAGTGCACATTCGGAAGACTATTGGAAGTTAGGCTTGTCTGTGTGCCAGATGGATGTGCAATCAATGAGAGGCGTACTAGCGTTGCAATTATGTTATTAAAGGTTGATGGTCGCTTTATCTGCCTTTATTGCCTGGGAAGAATATTAGGATCTTGCTTGAGGGGAACTCAATACGAGAGAGAGAGAGAGCTTGGACTGGCGATTCTGAAGCATTAATGTAAATCGGCTTTGCAATTCCAGTCCTAAGCCGAAACTAGTGTCAACGCTTTTTTTCAGTTATATGATGCTTGTAAATATTTTCGTGGAAGTATATTTTTTTTCACAACTTAAGAAAACAAGGTCTATGGTAAGTATAATGATTATCCTCAATTTGCAAGGATGTGCTATAGTTTGAGATAGGAAATATTCAATTGACTCAATATGACCTTGTGGTAATAATTTTCGACATCTTGGGAGATTCATTAAGACGGCGTTTTATATGGGAGTTTACTAAATCAAAAAGGATTTATTTTTTTGGTCTAAAAAGATTCTGTTCATCATTCTGTAAGTAACTGTAATTTTTTTTATTTTCATCACTTTCTTTTAAGATATCTACCAGGATATCGAGCGGAATACGAGGCAATCTTTTATTGTTTCTTTTGTTATACTGTGAATATCGTTTCAGATAAATGATCAATTCATGTTTGATAAAACATGTAAGGAAGAAATAATCAACATGACTAAGCTACATTAGAATTCTGGTTGGGGAAAATCATGCTTTGTATAAAGCAAAATTAGGTCTCTATTTATTTTTAGCTTTAAGAGGATTGTACGAAAAAGAGAAAAGAAGAGAAAAAGAACAATAAGAGAATAAAATGTAATTCAGAAAAAACTATGAGAATAAGAAAGAGAATTCGTAGATTGCTAAAAACGGAAACATTTGGCATGATTCTTCATGATGATTTATCTTCGCCATAAACATATTTTCCTTGCTGATGGTGTATTAAATCTTCATAACGCCACCATTGGAATTAGAGTCCGACTGAGATTAACAGTCAGAACAAATATGCAATTATAACAAAGTGTTTGTGAAAACAACAGTGTTAGCTTGGATACCGAAAAGGTTTTTCCACTAAACTCTAAAAACAACAACAAGGCTTTAATTAAAAACTTGCCGTCATTATTCATCACCTCTCAAATAATGGTTTAGCCTGTGAGGCGAACAGATTATTTTTCCCATAAAAATGATAAATAGTTATGATAGATAGTTTTCTTATTAATTAGCATTGTTTATCATTATATTTGTTTTCGTAAGGTAATGGCTGTCCCGCTTTTTATTACAGGTTATGGAAAAAAAAGTTTTAAAGAGTTTTCCTACGACAAGCAGGAAAACCCAATGTAATAATAATATTTATAATATTATTATAAATATTATTATTTATAATAATATTTATTATAAATAATAAATATTAAGGAAGGGGGCTCTTCCAATTATCTTTGTGTTTTTTACGATATCCTCTCACACGACGTGCTGTTGGTGGGCGGTGAGGGCGTGGTGTTTTATGGCACCGTTCTGGGCGTGACAGGAGATCCTCTTAGACAGTCGTAACGTTGTCATACCGATATAAACTCCAGGACATTCTTGGATAGGGCATGTGTACCGGTAGACGACGTTATTCTGCTTCAGGGGATCTCCTGCAGGCCGGGTGGGGTTATTTCTCATAATCAGGTACCTTGTTCTCCTGTTCTTATAATAGATTATAAGAGAGAGCCTCTTCCCTTCCTCCACGGGGGTGACGTTCTCTTCTACAATCTTCTTAAGGCATCTCTCCTCTTCTTTGTATCCGTGGTGCATGAAGGACTTGTAGAAAATACGTATATTCTCTCCGTCCTCCATGTACCATTTGTTTAAGGCTGTTCTGATCTCCCTGTTGATCAGCTTGTTGGAGTAACCGTTGTTAATCATCATTTGTGAGGCTCAGTGAAAAGTGCAGTGAGACAAGCAGACCATGCTGGGCTGCTACATCGGTGGCCACACCTACATGCGTTGGCGAATCAGCCGATCGCTTAGTGTAAATGGAGTGCGTGATTTACAACAACAAAAATTCTAATTTCTTATTCATGGCGAAACAGCATTAATTTTTCTGGCAGAATGATATATACTAGAATGGTGATTGATACTATTTACGTTAGAACATCACAATTTACGTTATTCGGCTTAAATCATTGAGATAAAGTTTAAAGGGGTAAATATGGCTTCCCTCATGACGAGAGGTGGCTGGTAGGGGCTAGCCGCCCGTGCTCTAAGCAAGCATGCTGTGATTACCAACATGTGAAATGTAAACTATGTTACACGAATTCCCCTAACATATCATAGACAAAAGAATTTTACACTTCTTTTGCCGTAACTATTAGTAGAACACTCCTAACTAGCTAGGCATCCTAACACATGCAATAAACCCAGGCGAAGCACTTCCTAGTTTTAACTAGTACTTTCTGGCATCTATCTACCACACATGTGCTAGTGTCTCCTACATACTGCCTGGCGCCCCGCAGTTACACAATAATATTTCTAACTTACAGAACACTCTTATTTAAAACACTTTTAAAATAATTCCTTAACGTAACTTAAGCTAACAATGGTTATAAGAAAAATCATATTAAAATGAATGATATGCCTTACCATTAGTCTGGGTGTCTCCCGCGCAAGCATGCTTTCCCTCGATTTACGCTTTGTAAAAATTATTTATAGTTTTACATTTTAAAAGAGATAACCCGATTTACTAGCTTTTAAGCAGCCCCGGGTTCGATCCTCAGCTAGGTCAGCCACTTTTACGTATGGGTGGCCTTGAGAACCCCAAATACGTAAATGGAAAATATTTAGAGGGAAAAATGCAGAATAACTTGATTCTACCTTACCTTAAAAAGGATTGATTTGGTTATTTTTACTCTAGAAAAGGTCGCCATAAAAAACCAGCCAATTACTCTACATTATCTATTTACAAGAGGCCATTGAATGGCCTGGGAAAAGTAAATGCCACTTGTCCACATGTGGACCAATCCTATCTCTCACAAAAGGGAAAAGCTGGCCATAAACAGATTAATTAAAGTCAATGCTGGTTTCCAAAATTACTCATTGTTATCTTGGTTAAGGAAGCACTTGCGAGCGAGGAGACAGGGACACGTGACTCAGCCAATCTGGAAAAATTCCCAGATTAAACACAAAATGAAATAAAGACTTCTTGCACAAGTTACAGTAATTCAATTTTATCTAACACACTGGGGAAGGAACTCTAGTGTTTAAATGAGATACGCAATGAAGACTTAAGCTTTAACAGGTAACAGGGGGAGCACATGCCCCAATGAGGACAAAAGAAATTTCAATATAGAATTGTTACAAAAGAGATTTGAAAATGAAATTAGCAAGAGTCGTCTTGGAGAAACAGAGCTGGTTGGATTTTGCACCTTCTAGATGTACTTTTAATCCTTGAGGCTTGAACATGTGTCGTGATGTGTGAAGGTGGTCCAACTACCGTGGGACGACAAAGGGCTGACTTCCATTCAGAGGAAAAGAGACGTCTGTCTTTCCAAAGTAGATATCTGGGACTGAGAATGAGGCTGCGTGTTTTGGCATGGCGTGAGCTGCGCCTACAGCCTCCGGCATTGTCTGAAAGATGCCAAAAACACAACCAGCAAATTTAGAAGGAAAAAGAGGTCTTATGTTAGGAAACACTAAAGCCCACATCGAGGCCTAGCTAATCCTGTGACCTGCCTGTCTTACTCTAAGCTTGAGCCTAAACGGAAATTCCTTTCTGCCTGCGTTCTGCCTCCTAAAATCAGCTGATGTTAGGGAAAAAATTGCTGCTCGTCTAGAACTGAATAAAACTGAATTATATTGTGAAGACGAGGCGTGTGTTTGTGTGTTTGTGTGTATAAATGTATATTTATATACAAATATGTACACACACACACACACACATGTATATATATATATATATATTATATCTATAACCATATATATATATATATATGTATTTATATACATATTAATATAATATTTCTATATAAATAATAAAAAAAAAAATAATATATATATAGATATAATTATATTTATATATATCTATATCAATAGATATATCTAGAATATATCAATAATATATATATATATATATTATATATATATATATATATTAGATATATATATAATCTATATATATTAGTATTATCTGGCTCTATGTATATACATCTCTCTTAGCTACTATATATCTCGGATATATATATATCTATCTATATCTCTCTTTTATCTATTAATATAAGAACTAATAATATATATACGATATATTAATATAATATAGATATTATAGAACTATATGGTATATATCTATATATATTAGAATCTAGCGATATATATATAATCTATATAGATCTATATAATATATTCTCGATAGAGCTATATATATATATATCTATAATATATTAATTAAGATATATATATATATATAATAGTATATAATAATAATATACTATATATATATATTATATATATATATTATATATCTTTATCTATCTATAATATATATATATATATTAAAAATTTTTTAAAGATAATACTATATATATTAAGATATTCTATCTAGATATATATCTATATATATATACATAAAAGAGAATATTAAAAGGTGGAAACCATAATAAAAAATTAACCAGAAAAGTAAGAGAGCGTTAAAATGATACAAAGGTATATCAATAAAAAAAATTAAAAAAAATAACAAAAACGAAAGATATGAAACAACTAAAAAACTATATGATAAGAATAAAAGAAGACAATAAAAATACAGAACGAAAAAGAGATATATAATTATATATAATTATATATATATTATATTATTATATATTATATATATTAATATATAGATATATGTATATATATATATATATATATATATATATATATATAGATAGATATATTAATATAATTAATATATATTATATATAGATATATATATATATATATATATATATATATATATATCTATCTATCTATCCTATATTATATATATATATATATATATATATATATATATTATATATATATATATATATATCTATATATATATATAATCTATCTATTCTATATAATATAATATATAAATATACTATATATACATATATATATATATATATATATATATATATATATATATATATCTCTCTATATATATATATAATATATATATATATATATATATATATATATATATATATATATATATATATATATATAATATATATATATATATATCTATATATATATATATATATATATATATATATAATATATATATAATATATATATATATATATATATATATATATATATATATATGTGACATTTATAATGGCATATTAAG
>NC_087201.1:147697751-147701252 GCF_015104395.2 Macrobrachium nipponense
CAGCGAGTAATTCCGAAATGAGATAACAGCAGTATAATTCCCCTCCCATTTAATGCAACAAGTCTTAGTATCTCTCGCAACGCTGAGGACTTACATACATTCTGAACCTAAATTTATCATTGAGGATAAGAAGTCTCGGAAACACTCTAAGGTTTGCATCATCGCCAGTTTCTTATCACCGAGACGAGTTAGTCTGCGTTAAGTAAATTAGGCTTTATTTATTATTTAATTTTTTTTTTTTTTTTGGGGGGGGGGGCGGGGGGAGAAGTAAGGGGTATGGGGGTTTGGAGAGAGGAGTGGCGGCGGGTGACCGAAATATTAAAGTACGAGTAGACACGGTAATAATTATCAAATGGAAAAATGGGGGAGGGAGTAAAAACCGTCGGTGAAGAATTATGTTCAATGCTATGAGGGATAAAAAACAATGTTACATGGGAAACGAGGACGGACTCAAATGATGGAACTGTGGCTACATACGACTATTTATTCATAATGTTACTCCTCATATTTATAAGTATTTTTAAAGCACAGACGATATCCAATATCCAGCCATTAGGTTGCGGGGAAATACGTGTTATAGGTTGTGTAATATGGCCAGTGTACTTGGTTCAGTCTTTTGTTATACGAAGTTTGCCGTCCTCTTTAAAAAGTAAGTCTAATGAAGGGAAGTTCACGGTCATATGCACTTGGTTATTCTGTGTCTTCTTGAGCTTTCAGCTGGACAAAGCTACCACCAGTATGTTAGGCACATGAGGTGGGTTTTTTCATACCTCCACAAAAACTCTGATATCCAATATTGTTACCAGAGAGCTGGGACAAATTATGAGGCCGTTCTCTGCTTTATCGGCCAATCGATTATTCTCAAGAGATAAGAACGTAACTTTCTTCTTTTGGAACCCACTGGGTTTTCTAGTAAGAGGCTCTCAGCTTTTATGAAATTGCCTTTTCAAAATGCCATAATGCATGGTGCCGTCGTCCAAATAAGAGGGAAAGCGGCCTAAACACTAGTGCCTAGAGCCAAAGAAAGACTCCAGGCATTATCTTCCAGGCTGTAATCCCCCTTACCTTTTGCATTAAGAGTGGGAAACATATGGCATTCCGAGAAGGCTACTTAATAAAAATCCCGTGAACCTCTTACTAGAAAACCTCGTGAGTTACGCCAGAGGAATTTTACAATCTTATCTCCTCAGGGTGAGCAATCGATTGGCCGGTGAGGCAACGAACGGCTTCATAACTTTTTCCTGCTTTGCGATGAGAATATTGGAGATGAGAGGTATTGTGGGGCAGTGGGAAAAATATCCCAAGTGCCCAATATACTGGGTACAACTTTTTAAAGTTGAAAGGTCAAGAGACACCGAGTTACCAAGTACATATGGCAGTGAATCTCCCTTCATTAGACTTGCTACATAAAGAGGACGGCAAACATCGTATAGCAAAGCACTGAACAGAGGCTACTGGCCATAATACCTGTAATATATATTTTCTCACAATACAAGGATACAGGACATCGTCTGTGTTTGTTCACTGCATTTTTACCTACTTTGAAAGGATGAAGATATTCTGGTCAACAACTACTAATTTAATGGGAAATTTATATCACAAAATAGATTATTAAAGGGTTATGAGGAACAACAAGCTACTATTCAGGGCATATAAGTTTACTGCTTTAAATGACCGAAAATGCCATAGTCAACTCGTCGAAAGCAATTGCGGTCATGTATCAAAAGTAACTTTCGTGACGGATATGTTAGAAAAAAGGAAACTTGTGGATAAGTAGCGTACCAGAGAAGAATTTATTGCAGGCTCTCAAAAAGTACATTCAGTATTTTTCCAATTGGATCCTGTATTATATTACGAGAAGCTTATAGCTAACGTGATTTCTTCGTTAACTGCCAATGATATTGTAAAGGATTTCTTTAATTTTTTAGTTTTAGCAAGGTATACTGTCTATATTTGTCGATATGAACTACCAACTGCAGAAATATCAAGCTTCACGTTATGAAAAAAAAGATACGTAAAGAAGTTTTTACATAAGTACAAGCGAGTTTTAAAACCCCGACAGTGTTTGCACACTAAAACGTCAAACTCGGTGAGGTATATACAAAAACCTCTCGTCTTACATAATTAATCTTCTTTCCTGGTGTTCGAAGCAATCAAGAACTTCAAGTTCTATGAGAAAATTCCTAATTTTGGGCCGGACTTTTCCAGCCGACTGTGTCTGCTCATTATTAAAGGTAATGTTGGGATTCTTGCTAGCATGAAGTCATGCCAGGATTCGTCATTGGTCACAGACTTGTTCTTTAATTATCAAAGGCATAAACAATATTTTTTAGGTTTTTAATCGTTAATGCTGACACGATTGACAAATATGCGTTTTTGCAAACAAATAAAAAAAGATATTAAGATTCTTGTCAGTGAAGTATTACTATTTTGAAGATAGGAATTATCAAAGGACTGATATATGAGAAGAAATTGAGTAAACATTTCCTATATGAACTATGACAAAATAAAAAAAAAAATGCAAAGCGGAGGAATTTTATATAGTACCGATAAGGTTTCCTTTAGAACAAAGGAAAATACTTCAAGTTCCTCAGGCTCAAAGAAATGATTCAGCAACTTTTGCTCGGTAAAACTGTTTCTTAATTTTAAAGCTCGTGACATGAGACCAACCAAGCTATTACTTTAAATTCTGGTATTCTGAGCTTTATTTCCGCTACGTACTATATTTTCGCCTTTCAGGTTCTATTAAAAATGTATCCATATTTACCTTATGACGATGGTTCAGTTGTTTTTTTTTATTGAGAGAGGGGAGAGAGAGGAGATGAGGGAGAGAGAGGAGAGTGGGAGAGGAGAGAGAGAGAGAGGATTCTCAAATATCTGACAATAAAAACAGGCTTCCTCTACCTTCAGTGGATCGCCTTCATTCGGTTCCAGTCATCGAGCAACTTGTGAAGGACATCAGCTCAACTTTAAACCGCTGATAAAGTTCGATGTGGAGGAATATCGAGCTTCTTTGCCAAATCTCTTGACCGGGGTTTTGCCAGAATCATCCACCCTCCCCCCCCCTCCCCCCCCCCCCCCCCCTCCCCCACCCAACAACAGTCAGTTATTGGCCTTCAACTTTTAAGTGGATAACTATTCTCGCAATTTAATTGATAAATTCGCTTTTTCTTATCAACTTATGGACTCGATGTGGTTGGATGGATTTATGATGGATTTATGTGAATAATTTCACTCTTGAGTACGAGAATTATTTTGTGTAATTTTTAACAGGCCCTGAATATGACATGTCGTATTTCTGGTATAATGTATTTACTGCCAATTATAATATATATAGAAAAATATACATATATATATATATATATATATATATATATATATATATTAATATATATATATATATATATTTTTTTTTTCTTTAAAGAGTGGTATATATATAATATACGAAAAATATGACATATCATAATCATAGTCAGTTACAAATTACACGAAATAATTCTC
>NC_087201.1:147704252-147706752 GCF_015104395.2 Macrobrachium nipponense
TCAGACACCAACTAAAGAAAGTGCCAAACTGGAAAGCCTCAGGTCCCGATGAAGCCCATGGATACTGGCTCAAAAACTTCAAGGCTCTACACCCATGAATATCAAAAGAACTCCAGCATTGTATCACAATCACCATACGCCCAAATTGATGACCACAGGAAGAACATCCTTAGTACAGAAAGACAGGAGTAAAGGAAATATAGCCAGTAACTACAGGCTTATCACCTGCCTACCTATAATGTGGAAGTTACTTACAGGTATCATCAGTGAAAGGCTATACAAGTACCTAGAGGATTCAAACACCATCTCCTACCAACAGAAAGGCTGCAGAAGGAAGTGTAAGGGCACAATAGACCAGCACCTGAGACACAAAATGGTAATGGTGAACAGTGGGAGAAGGGAAACCAACCTAAGCATGGCATGGATAGACTATAAGAAAGCCTTCGACTTGATACCACACACATGGGTGAAAATATATGGGGCAGAGGAAAACACCATCACCTTCCTCAAAAATACAATGCGCAACTGGAATACAATACTTACAAGCTCTGGAATAAGACTAGCAGAGGTTAACATCAGGAGAGGGATCTTCCAGGGTGACTCGCTGTCCCCACTACTCTTCGTAGTAGCCATGATTCCCATGACAAAAGTACTGCAGAAGATGGATGCTGGGTACCAACTCAAGGAAAGAGGCAACAGAATTAACCATCTGATGTTCATGGATGACATCAAGCCATATGGTAAGAGCATCAAGAAAATAGACACCCTAATCCAGACTGTAAGGATTGTACCTGGGGACATCCGGATGGAGTTTGGAATAGAAAAATGCGCCTTAGTCAACATACAAAAGGGCAAAGTAACAAGGACTGAAGGGATAAAGCTACCAGATGGGAACAACATCAAACACATAGATGAGACAGGATACAAATACCTGGGAATAATGGAAGGAGGGGATATAAAACACCAAGAGATGAAGGACACGATCAGGAAAGAATATATACAGAGACTCAAGGCGATACTCAAGTCAAAACTCAACGTCAGGAATATGATAAAAGCCATAAACACATGAGCAGTCCCAGTTATCAGATACAGCGCATGAATAGTGGAATGGACAAAGGCAGAACTTCACAGCATAGACCAGGAAACGAGGAAACATATGACAATACACAAAGCACTACACCCAAGAGCAAATACGGACAGACTATACATAACACGAAAGGAAGGAAGGAGGGGACTACTAAGCATAGAGGACTGTGTCAACATCGAGAACAAAGCACTGGGGCAATATCTGAAAACCAGTGAAGACGAGTGGCTCAAGAGTGCATGGGAAGAAGGACTGATAAAAGTAGACAAAGATCCAGAAATAAACAGAGACAGGAGAATGACAGACCGAACAGAAGACTGGCTCAACAAACCAATGCACGGTCAATACATGAAACAGACTAAAAAACTAGCCAGCGATGACACATGGCAATGGCTACTAAGGGAAGAGCTCAAGAAGGAAACTGAGGGAATGATAACAGTGGCACAAGATCAGGCCCAAAGAACCAGATATGTTCAAAGAACGATAGATGGAAATAATCTCTCCCATATGTAGGAAGTGCAATACGAAAAATGAGACCATCAACCACATAGCAAACGAATATTCGGCACTTGCACGGAACCAGTACAAAAAGAGGCATGATTCAGTGGCAAAAGCCCTCATCTGGAGCCTGTGCAAGAAACACCAGCAACCTTGCAGTAATAAGTGGTACAAGCACCAACCTGAAGGCGTGATAGAAAACGATCAGGCAAAGATCCTTTGGGACTATGGTATCAGAACAGATAGGGCGATACGTGCAAATAGGCCAGACGTGACGTAGATTGACAAAATCAAGAAGTATCACTCATTGATGTCGCAATATCATGGGACGCCAGTTGAAGAGAAAGAAAGGGAAAAATGGATAAGTATCAAGGCCTGAAAATAGAAATAAGAAGGATATATGGTATGCCAGTGGAAATTGTACCCATAATCATGGGGACGCTAGGCACGATCCCAAGATCCCTGAAAAGGAATCTGGAAAAACTAGAGGCTGAAGTAGCTCCAGGACTCATGCAGAAGAGTGTGATCCTAGAAACGGCGCACGTAGTAAGAAGAGTGATGGACTATAAATACCACCCAGTCGAATTGGAGGACTGTGTTAAACAAAAAAAAAGATTAATAATAATAATATAATAATAATAATAATAATAATAATAATAATAATAATAATAATAATAATAATAATAATAATAATAATAATAATTAACAACATTAATTGCAGTGGAGACAAGTAACCGGGATAAGGATTATGAACTAAACAAGCAATCAGATTTACGTAGAAAATGTTCATCATATCATTCAGGTAAGGAAACCTCAGCAATACCAACCGAATAACAGACCCCAAACTACAAAGGTTCCAAAATTGCTCCTCAAATTCTGTCCTCACACGGGAGGGTTGGGGAGGGGAGAGAAGGTCTT